>NC_036650.1:172481-177736 GCF_002806865.2 Cucurbita pepo subsp. pepo | reverse complement strand
AATAAAATAAAAATAAAAATATATATAAATTGTGATATAATAATGTTGGTATTATTATATATATAAAATTTATTAATAGTTATAGTTATAAAGTTATACTACCTTAGAAAAATAAAAAATAAAGTGTCATAATAAAAAATATAAAAATAATACGAAATATTAAGATATTTATAAAATATATATATAAAAGAAACTAAGAAATTAATAATAATAAAATAACAAAAAAAATATATAAATTGTGATATAATAATGTTGTTATATTATAGGCATAAAATTTATTAATAGTTATATGTTAGCTTATTATAAAATGTTATAAAAATAATACGAAATATTAAGGTATTTATAAAATATATATATAAAAAAAACTAAGAAATTAAAAATAATAAAATAAATATGTATTTAACGAATATGAATGTTCTTGGACTGGACCCAATACCACTCTAACAAATCCACGAATGTGTTCTTAATATATTTTACATATTTTTATTTGGCTCGGATCAACTCGAAAGTTTTATCCTGAACTCAAAATTGAACCGATTCAGTTCGGGTTCAGAAAAATGAACTCAACCCTACTCGAAATACTAATCCAACCCAACCTAACCCTTATAGTTCGGGTTGGATTGGTCCGGGTTGTCGGGTTGAATGTACACCCCTGCTAAAACTAGCATCTTTACATTGTCTTATAAATAACAAAAATGACAATAATGACTCGCTATGGACAAAAATCCTCCAACTTGTATGTGCAGGTCTTTTTTCTTTTCAAGTGGGATGTCAAAGTACAACATTTTGACGCTATGGCCTCAGGTCTAAGGCAGTGTTTGGTGTATTTTGGGCACGAAGACACAGTTGTCACTACATCTAATTGCAACATCTCTTGTTATCCTTACAAGCTTCTAGTTTATACCAAAATCGACTCAAACAACCATAGCTCTAGCATGGACAATCATTTTCGCTTATATTGCTTAAATCCTATAAAATAATTAAGTAAACACGTGAAAGTATCAAAATATATTTAAACGTAACCATTGCGTAAGTGTAAAAAGATAAAATTAAATGAAATTTGAAACAAATTTAAAGATATTTTTAAAATTATTTATAAATACTTTTTAGATAATTTTGAAATAAAGTGTTAAGGAGTATCTATCATTTTTTTTAAGTTTAGAAATATAATTAAAACTTTAAAAATATTACTAATGTAACCTTAAAGTATATATATATATATATATATATTTTTATTAATTTAACTATTTAAAAATATTAATTTATTTTAACCTTAAAAAAGAACAAAAGAATTAAATCCCGGGAAAAGTATTGCCAGTCGACTGTGACAAAAACCGAAGTAGGGTTCTAGCTCCGTTCAAGTTCACAAGAGGGAAGGCTGTGCTGCAGTGTGCCGGTGAATGAAACCGACAAGAACGGAGAACATGGGGCGTCGGGTGCCATTAGCCGGAATGGAGACCTCGATCATGGCTACCGACGCTGTAGAATTCATTGATGTTTCTGTTCCTTCTTCCTCATTAAGAGATGGCGCCATTACTTCCGTTGCTCCACCAGCTTGCACCTCATTCACTGAGGACCATGCCTCTTGCGCCGTCGTAGGAGATCCTCCAACCTATCTCATCTGGTATGTTCCTGATTTCCCTCGCACTTTATTAACTCCCTGGTTCGGTGCTAATAAGCCCTGTTGCCCTTCCATTCTTCTTACGCATCAGGAGGATTCGGAAGATTCGACCTCATGTGGTCGAGCTGCTTCAGTTTTCAACTGCCAATGAATTTCGTAGGATTGGTCTTCGAATTGCCTTTCCGGAAACACTTCACCCAGCCGTGTTTGTCTGCACTAACGAGGTTAATTTCCATTTTCCTAGTCTGAATTTTCAGCCTGTTGGAATATTTCGACGTATTATTTATGGCCGTGTAACACTGCAGATAAGTTCGTCTACTGGACATCCTTTCTTGATGTACGCCGTGACTTCGTCCGGGATCGCTTATTGTTTGAAGCTGCGAAATGTTTCCTCATACATATCCTGCTCTGTCATTCCTCTTGATGAGGTTGTGGAGTTTAATTTGCACACTCATCCGGACAGCAAACCAGTAACCAGCGTCTCTGCTATATCTGGATGTCTCGTGATTGGGAGACATGATGGATCAGTTTCATGTTTCAAACTTGGGTCGCTTGACCAACATAGCCCTGGTATGTATTTACTTTTCATTTCAACCAGTGGCTACATTATCTATTGTAATTTGTCCAAGCATGATCGAGAAAAATAGGAAGCTTCTTTATGCGATCCAGAACAGATGGTTGTTGGCTTAAAACTGTAGGATGTTCTTTGTCAATTCCGAAATGCTTTCGTGTATTGCTATTTCACATCTGTTATTTTTATTTATTACTGTTTAGACGGCGGCTTAGACTGTGCCACCGGATGTCAATGCAAACATACAGCTATCTGCAATTGATTTTAATTCTCCATATTTTGTCNCACCGGATGTCAATGCAAACATACAGCTATCTGCAATTGATTTTAATGCAAACATACAGCTCTCTGCAATTGATTTTAATTCTCCATATTTTGCCCCGCCCTGCTATTTAGAATCCTTGAAAACTTGTATTATTTTGTTACATTTACGCATTATCTCTAACAATTAGTATTTATTTAACTTCTAGGGTTTCAACATGAACTACGGGATGATTCAGGATTCAATCGTCTCTTGGGTTTCATTTCAAGGTGCACACTTTTGAAATATCACATTATTCAGACGTGCATCTTACTTAAATTTGCTTGCTTCTTGTTTCTGATTGAATGATTGGCNATGAACTACGGGATGATTCAGGATTCAATCGTCTCTTGGGTTTCATTTCAAGGTGCACACTTTTGAAATATCACATTATTCAGATGTGCATCTTACTTAAATTTGCTTGCTTCTTGTTTCTGATTGAATGATTGGAAATGAGGTTGGCGTTTTCAGTCTCAAGCACATATTTGAACATGTATTTTTAAAGAACATTTTAAGAAGGATTATACTTAATATTAATTAGCATTACTTTAAGGTTATCAATAGAGGTTGGCATTATAGTTCACATCCTTAAAAAAAAAAAAAAAGGTTGGCATTGGCAAGCAAATTTAGTTTTGGAGTGCAGGGTGTTTCTTCCTGCAAGAAGAGATTTCCTATTCTATTCAGCATTGTGTTGGCTCTTAGTGGTTCTATCTTTTTTCAAAGATCAATTATTATCTTGGAGGGAGTCTATTGTTTTGTCCAAGTTCTACTCTATTCATTGGTGCTCTTTGTTTGATAATTACACTCATGATATTTGTTTTGATTGTGTTGCATTCACTTTCCCTTGTTAGTTTTATTTTTTTGNTTGATTGTGTTGCATTCACTTTCCCTTGTTAGTTTTATTTTTTGTNCTATCTTTTTTCAAAGATCAATTATTATCTTGGAGGGAGTCTATTGTTTTGTCCAAGTTCTACTCTATTCATTGGTGCTCTTTGTTTGATAATTACACTCATGATATTTGTTTTGATTGTGTTGCATTCACTTTCCCTTGTTAGTTTTATTTTTTGTCTTTATTTTTCTCCTAATTGAAGACTGTTTTCTTGTTTTACTTTTTCACCGATCACTGAAAAGTTCATTTTTTATGACCACAAAAAAAAAAAAAAAAAAAAAAAAAAAAAAAAAAAAACTTTGGGATTTTGAGTAGCATTACTTGGTCATTTTCCTTGGTTTCTTTGATTTATTAATTATTATTTAATAGATATTAAAATGCACTCTCATTTAATTGAGGAAAAGAATTTAGGCAAAGAGGTAACAATGTGGATATTTTTATGGTGAGGAGGTCAACATCCATATATACGTAATGACAACATGGAAGCAATTTTTTTTGGACAGGAAATTGAAAAGGAACTAAAGAGAGGTATCGAGGAACAAGTGAAATAATGTTTATGGAATGGTCTTGTCGAATATTTGCAAGTGTTGGGTATATTCGTCTTAAGTTCCAAGCCGAAGGTGAAAGAAAAATATCTTCGGGGGGAAAAAAATTTAAAAAGTTTTAAAGAATTGATAAATTGATTTTTGAAATATATTATTAAACAAATAATGGTATGATACCCTTGGAGGGGAAAGCCATGGTTGATGATGATCCTATCTTGAGTACTAAGGGACCTGAGGATGTTAAAAAACAATTATATTAAAAATGTAGTTAGGTGGATTTGTCTTGATGTGATTATGATTCAAGAATCTAAATTAAGAAACATGGAAAAACTGATTTTGAGTTTTACATATATCATGTAGGAAAAGGTCGAGGTCATTGAAAGATCAGGTGGTTTGGTCATTCTTTAGATGAGAGAAAGGTAAAAGTAGTGGAAGTACTAAAAGGAGTGTACTCTTTGAGTTAACAAAAAGGAGTTCTCTCTCTTCCTCAAAGGTTGGTGATGCAAGGTGGTACAATTGTTTGGATTACAAAATTGTATGGGCAATACAAATGTAAGGAGGATTTTTTTTTGATAAAGTATATTAGGAGGAATTAATGACTCTTCTTGAGTATTTGGCTAGAGCTTGATGTATACAAGATCTTAATATTTGTAGATGGTCATATGAAAAATATATATGTGATTATGATTCAAGTATTCGGATTACGGAACATGGAAAGGCTAATTTGGAGTTTTACAAATATCATGGAAAGGTAGAGGTCATTTGCAAATCAGGTGGTTTGTTCATGCTTTGGATGAGGTAAAGGTAAAAGTAGTGGAAGTACTAAAAGGAGTGTACTCTTTGAGTTAATAAAAAGGAGTGCTCTCTCTTCCCCAAAGGTTGGTGATGCAAGGTGGTACAATTGTTTGATTACAAAATTGTATGGGCAATACAATTGTAAGGAGGAATTTTTTTGATAAAGTATATTAGGAGGAATTAATGACTCTTATTGAGTATTTGATTGAAGCTTGATGTATAGGGGGAGATCTTAATGTTTGTAGGTGGTCATATGAAAAATCTAGATGTCATTTAAGTATCCGGATTATGGGACATGAAAAAACTAATTTGGAGTTTTACTTATATCATGTAGGAAAAGGTAGAAGTCATTGGAAGATCGAGTGGTTTGTTCATTCTTTGGATGAGAGAGGTAAAAGTAATGGAAATACTAAAAGGAGTGCAGTCCTTTAGTTAATAAAAAAGAGTGGTCTCTCTTCCCCAAAGGTTGGTGATGGAAGGTGATACGGTTGTGTGGATTAAAAAATAGTATGGGGAATACAAATATAAGGAGG
>NC_036650.1:167099-172371 GCF_002806865.2 Cucurbita pepo subsp. pepo | reverse complement strand
TTTTTTTTTTTTTTTTTTTTTTTTTTTTTTTTGAGAAAGTATATAAGGAATTAATGACTCTTCTTGGGTATTTGACTGGAGCTTGATTTATAAAGGGAGATCTTAATGTTTGTAGATGGTCATGAAAAATGTAGATGTGATTATGATTCAAGTATCCAAATTAAGGAACATGGAAAGATTGATTTGGAGTTTTACAAATATCATGTAGGAAAAGGTAGAGGTCATTGGAAGATTAGGTGGTTTGTTATTCTTTGGATTAGTGAAAGGTATATGTAGATGAAGTACTGTAAGGAGTGTATTCTTCGAGTTAATAGAAAGAAGTGCTCTCTCTTCCCCAAAGGTTGGTGATGGGAGGTGGTACAATTGTGTGGATTACAAAATATTATCGACGATACAAATATAAGGCCGATTTTTTTTGATGAAGTATATAAGGAGGAATTAATGACTCTTCCTGAGTATTTGACTAGAGCTTGATGTATACAGGAAGATCTTAATATTTGTAGATGGTCATATGAAAAATATATATGTGATTATAATTCAAGTATTCGATTACAGAACATGGAAAAACTTATTTGGAGTTTTTCATATATTATGTAGAAAAAGGTCGAAGTCATTAGTAGATCAGACGATTTGTTCATNTCTTAATATTTGTAGATGGTCATATGAAAAATATATATGTGATTATAATTCAAGTATTCGACTACAGAACATGGAAAAACTTATTTGGAGTTTTTCATATATCATGTAGAAAAAGGTCGAAGTCATTAGTAGATCAGACGATTTGTTCATTCTTTAGATGAGAGGAAGGTAAAAGTAGTGGAAGTACTAAAAGAGTGTACTCTTTGAGTTAATAAAAAGGAGTACTCTCTTCCCAAAGGTGGGGATGGTAGGTGGTATGATTGTGTGGATACAAAATTGTATGTGCAATACAAATATAAGGTGGATTTTTTTTTTTTTTTTGTTGATAAAGTGTACAAGGAGGAATTAACAACTCCTCTTAGGTATTTGGCTTGAGTTNTTTTTTTTTTTTTTTTTTTTTTTTTTTTTTTTTTTTTTTTTTTTTTTTTTTTTTTTTTGATAAAGTGTACAAGGAGGAATTAACAACTCCTCTTAGGTATTTGGCTTGAGCTTGATGTATAGGGGGAAATTTTAATGTTCGCAGATGGTCATATGAAAAATCTAGATGTGATTATGATTCAAGTATTTGGATCAAAGAACATGGAAATTGATTTGGAGTTTTACATATATGATGTAGGAAAAGGTAAAGGTCATTGGAAGATGAGGTGGTTTGTTCACTTTTTTGTTGATAAAAGGTAAAAGTAGTGGAAGTACTAAAAGGAGTGCATTCTTTGTGTACATAAAAAGGAGTTGTCTCTCTTCCCCAAAATGTTGATGATGGGAACTTTGACGATTGTGTGGATTATAAAGTTACAGGCAATACAAATATACGAAGGATTTGTTTTAATAAAGCATATAAGTAGGAATTAATGACTCTTCTTGGGTATTTGATTGGAGCCTTATGTACATGGAGATATCTTATTATTTGTGAATAGTCATATGAAAAATCCAGATGTGATTATGATTCAAATATACGGATTAAGGAATGTGTAAAAATTGATTTGGAGTTTTACATATATCATGTAAGTAAAGGTAGAGGTCATTGGAAGATCTGTTGGTTTGTTTATTCTTTGGATGAGAGAAAGCTTAAAGTAGTGGAAGTCCTAAAGAAGTGTAATTTTTGAGTTAATAAAAAGGAGGGCTCTCTCTTCCCCAAAGGTTGGTGATGGGAGGTGGTACAACTCTGTGGATTACAATTTATAGGGCAGGGCAATACAAATATAAAGGTTTTTTTTTTTTTTTTTTTTTTTTGATAAAGTATATAAGGAAGAGTTAATGACTCTACTTGGGTATTTGACTGGAGCTTGATGTATAAGGGGACATAAGGTTTGTAGATGGTCATATGAAGAATCTAGATGTGATTATGATTCAAGTATGCAGATTAAGGAACATGGAAAAATTGATTTGGAGCTTTACAAATATCATGTTGGAAAAGGGTAGAGGCTATTGGAAGATCAGGTAGTTTTGTTTATTTGTTGGATGAGTGAAAGGTAAAAGTAGTGGAAGTATGAAAATGAGTGTACTCATCGAGTTAATAAAAAGAAGTGCTCTCTCTTCCCTGAAAGCAATCATTTACAAAGGATAAATAAGCGAATGTATGGATTACAAAACTTTTCATTGAAATAATGAAAAGAGAGTAATGCTCAAAGGATACGAACTCGGTAGAGGAGTGAAATAAAGTAGTAAAGAAAGAAATAGTTTACAAAGGATAAATAAAGTACTTCAGTTTTGATCAGTATCCTGGAGAGAGAAATCAATAAAAACATCAGTAAGAGAACACCAAAGAGAGGCTTTACGCTGAGCAGATTCATGGAAAATCTAGGAGCTGAACTTCTCTGAAAAAATCTGCGAATTTATTTCCTGCCATACCTTCGCAAGCAAAGCTTTGACAATTTTTATCCATAGCAAATGAGGATGCAGGAGTAAAGAAGGGCAAGGTAGAAGCTGAAGAACATTATCTTTGGCATTTGAAGAGAAAACCAATGCATCGAAGGAGCTGAATAACCTGAACCAGCAAGCTTTAGAGTAGCAGTAAAAGAAATAAGTGATTGAGAGACTCTCAAACCGAGCCATAGAGGAAACAAATAGATGGTTGAAGACAAGTCTATTGGACACATCAAAATCCAAGTAAGAATGTTGATTCTTTTTGGGCTTTTTATCTTCCAAATAGATGGGAAGAAAAACTTGGCCAGTGGAGGAGAGGCTTTTAACTTGTTTGATAAGGACTCAACCGAAAATGAACCCGAGGCCTCAAGAGACCATTTTCTACAATCTGCACAATAATGATTGAAATGACAGAAAGAGCTTCGGTGAGATTATTAAAATTTGAAATCTTAACCTCCTTAAGCAATCTTCAAAAAGTTTCCTAGCAAAACACAAATAGTTCCAAAATTCTGAAATAGAGCCATTTCAAAGAGAGGAGATGCTGAATAGACAAGGAAATCTGTCCTTTGGGGAAGAAATTCTTATCCAATTGATCATGCCAAACTGAGATTCTTTCACCATTCCCTACAGAAAAGGGAGCATAGATTTCCACTGATTTCCAAGTTCTAGAAATACTAATCCATGAACTTTGCAAACTAGAATTCGATCTTCCAATAGTATGCCAACCAAAAACATTTGACCATAGAGAATGGGCTCAGAAATCACCTTCTTTCATAGAGAATGGGCTCATTAAAAGAGTGCCAATCCCATTTAACAATCGAAGCCAGGTTTCTGTTCATCAGGCCTCCTATGTCCAAGCCACCTTCACTTGGAGAATTAGTAATTATCTTCCATCTAGCAAGATGAGTAATCTTCCCTCCACTACTCCCGCCCCAAAAGAAATTCTGCATGGATCTTTCAAGTTCCAAACATATGCCGGAGAGAATGAGGAAAATAGACATAATATAAGGGAAAATTAGAAAGCACCGACTTGCAAAGTCTATTCTTTGAGCTGAAATCAAATGCAGCTTAGAATCCTCTACATTAATTTTTTGTAAATATTTTCTATTAGGGCATAACTTTGCTAGTCCATAGAATAATTAATGGGGAAAGAGGACTCCCTTGCCTAATTCCTATGGTACAATAACTCTACCTCAGGGCCGTCCATTAATGAATATACAAAATTTGGGGTTTCGAACACACCCACTAATCAATTGAATCCATTTTTGAGTCAAAACGTCTTAGCACAAAAACCTGTTCAAGAAAATCCCAATCAACCAGGTCAAAGTCCTTTCAATCTCCAGCTTTAAAACCCAACCCTTTTTTTCTTTAGTCTATATTCTTCCACAATTTTGTTAGTAATGAGAATGGGGTCAAGGATTTGTCTTCCTTCAATGAAAGCACTTGGGAGACTGAGATAATTGAGGGCATAATTGTGAAACCTTGAATTGAACTATTTGGTTGGCTCATTTATCTATTCAACCTTTCTTTCCTTCATTCTTTTTTTTCGTAAGAACAAAATTTGAACAGGTTTTTTGTTTTCTTTATTCATGGTGCTAAAGTTGTTAAATTTATTGCATTTATTTGAAGAAAATATGAAAAGTTCACTTGAAGTTGTTTATATTGCAGAATTAATTTATAGTGCTGTATTTTATAGTTCAATCTTTTTTTTATTATCTAAGTTTCTTTTAAAAAACTGATAGCTTGGCTTCCCATAAAAAAATGATGGCTTGACTTCTCATAAAAAAAAAAGAATGATAGCTTGGTTTCGTGCAGGGTCAAGTTGGCAGGAGCTGTGCATGATATGGTAATATCTGAGGTCTGTGGAAGACAGTTTCTGTTTGTTCTTCATTCTGACGGAGTCTTACGAGTGTGGGATCTTTCATGTCACAGTAGGGTACTCAATCACTCCATGAATATTGCAACTATGGCAGGTACTTTTATTACCCAAAATAACCTTAGAGTAATATGTTTTGCTTATCTCTCGTGGACGAATACATAAATGATTTGCATCCACAATAGGTATCGAGATGGATAAAGAATGAATGGACAAGTATAGCTTCCTTAGATATATGACCTCTCGTAGTTGCTAGACATCCCTAAACTCCTAACAATAAAACATACGCACATTCAAGCCCAACATAATTGAGAGATTGAACACAAGTGGGAAAACAATAGATCAAGAGGAGGTACTGCCAATCCAATGATCTTCCCGGAACTTGACATGATTATACTTCCCAACTGAATACTTGATAGAAATTTGGCAAGCAATTAGAAGTAGCCTTCCATGGATATTAGATGGTTGCATGAGAAACTGCAACCATGTGTAACTAATGGAGAGCACATGTTTATTAATAATAATTTGATGTCAAAGTTTGTCAGGTTCTAGTGGAAAACACCGTATACATTTGGGTAGAAGTGCAATGTTCCTGGAAGCAACATTTTCAATCATTCGACATCCTTTCTTAACGAGAGGGTATTAATTAATCGTAGGTGGTATGAAAAGGGACAAATGAAATTTCTTCCTCCGGTGACTTTGTGGAGTATGTGGATCTAGTATTAACCCATTTCAAATGGTCATTTAAAAGTAGTGTTGTTAGACTTATATGATACATGAGTTATACTATGGGAATTGAAATGGAAGGGAGCTCCCCGATAATGAACTTGCTTTAGAATCGAAGATTGAATGATCAGTGAATTTCCAAAATTTGATTTTTTTTTTTTTTTTTTT
>NC_036650.1:139329-166839 GCF_002806865.2 Cucurbita pepo subsp. pepo | reverse complement strand
AAAAATGGGAAGTCCCACTAAAGGGACTCGAATCAAGTACAAGGAAACCTAATATATAATTACAAAAAAAAAAAAAAGTCTGGAAACTCACTGATATATGATATCTGATTCTACAGATAGGAAGGAAAATGTCCAATTTTTTTCAATTGAATTGAAACATGGTATAAAATTAACTGTATGACATTGCATTTATATACTTACTCTTCCTTTCTTTTCTGGGGTTTTAGAAGCAAAGTTTGTGAGGTTGTGGGTGGGCCAAGGGAGCATCGATACGAGTACAATGCCTTTGGCAATTCTCTATAAACACCCGGTACATTCTTAATTAGTTTCTCTATTAGATTGCTTTCTATGTAACTTGTGTGTAGATTAACATTATATTTCCAGCACTTGTATAAGGAATCTCTATTCCATACAAAGATTTATAGTTTATAGAGTTGAATCTTTGCTGTGCATTCTCTCATTGTCCCCATTTCATATATAAGTTTGCCTTTAATGCATGAGCAAATGAAAGATGTGTAAAAATTGGCATATTTGTTCATGTATTTGATCTAAATATTAAATCAACCTTTAAATGAATGCAACTTTAAATTGTCGGTGATTCAAAATTATGTGACAAAGATGTAGGCCCCTTTTGGTTCCTGATCCAAAATCTTGTGTTGGGGAACAAAAGATGTACAATTGTTTTTTTTTTTGGGAAACGTGTAGCAGATTCACATAATTTAATGTTGTATGTAGAATCTAAAAATTGTGTTTGATTGCAATTTTGTTTACAAGAAATGTGGACCATATTAAAGAACAAGGAGCATACTAAAAAGAGGGGTGATGCCCCATTGGATCAAAGTGGTTACAAAAAGGTGACTCAATTGGTCCAGGAGGCAGCAAAGAAAATAATTTATGGGAATTGCTTTGGAATTTTAAGTCACAAAAAGTAAAACTATAGGAAGCCATCCATCTTTGAAACAACAGGAAAATGATCAGACATAATCCGAGGAAGTCTGACAACTGTAGATTTCTTGAATTTTGCTAGCCAATCTTCATTCATTTGACATCTATCAATCGAAAAAAACAGGTGCCTCTCACCATTATACCATGTGAAAGGCCAATTTGGGAGAGGAACATCAACCAAATCGAATTCACTAATAAACTTGTTGAATTCCCTCGTACTTCTGGTTATCGTTCCTCCTGAAGATCTCTCTTGCATCCATCTTACGAAATATTAAAGTTACCGCGATGCACCGATCTCCTGAGACAAAAACTTCCAATAACATAAAATTCCTTCTAAAAACATTCTTGGTCCTGAGTAAAATTAGGGCAATAGACTCCTGTCACTTAACGAGACCATCCATCAGCCCACTAAATATTAAAATTCACCTATTAATGAGTCCCTAACTATCATGGAGCTTTTCATCCGACAAACACAAAATGTCACTTGAAGAGCCTAACGATTGTTAGATTGTCCACCCCACAAACCTAGAGCTCGACACTGACTTAGCAAGGCTTGTAATGATTTGATCCCTTTTTATCTCTTGAAGAAACACAATATTTGGCTTAGTATTTGACAAAACTTCTTTGATGAGGTGCCTCTTTCTAGCCTTGCTTAAGCCTCTTAACATTTCACAAGGAAATCTTCGTAAATCCGGACTTACCCCCTTCTAAATCTTTAGATGTGTTGCCTTTGTCATAGTTTGTCATAGTTTGTCATAGTGATTAAGTTTTCCAACTCCATATGCCCCTTTTGTTTTTTCTTATTTTGATTCTTGGCTATCTGATTGCCTTCGGGCATTATCAGCTCCTCGTAATCAGGACTTTCAGGACTTTCTATGATTGTAATNCCTTTGTCATAGTTTGTCATAGTTTGTCATAGTGATTAAGTTTTCCAACTCCATATGCCCCTTTTGTTTTTTCTTATTTTGATTCTTGGCTATCTGATTGCCTTCGGGCATTATCAGCTCCTCGTAATCAGGACTTTCTATGATTGTAATGAGCCCTTTCATCTAGGATCAAGATTGTGCCACTGCCCATTTTAAAAGCTTCCAGCATTTCTACCTGCAATATTTTTGTCTTGAACAAATTCTTCTTAAAAAAAAAACCTTTCAACCCCTTTACACCAAAGTCTGATCCCATCGAGACATCCTCCTCCATCCTTATTTTCTTTGAAGACGGTGAGCTTAGGTAGTAGAAANTTAAAAAAAAACCTTTCAACCCCTTTACACCAAAGTCTGATCCTATCGAGACATCCTCCTCCATCCTTATTTTCTTTGAAGACGGTGAGCTTAGGTAGTAGAAAAAATCTTCATTATTTGAAAAGAAACCTCTTTTCCCGGGGGGTTAAGCATGTATTGCCATTTTTAAAATTGTTTCTTTTTTCAAACTATTTTAGCTTAGGGGAACGTTGTGGCTCTATTGTTTTTTTCCATTCAGTGGGGACATTGCCATTTGAATTTGATGTTTGTGAAGCGCGGTCACATGTTGCTGAATCCCCCTCGATTAGCCAAAATTTGTTATTATTACTTTTCTATCGAAATCTAGCACAGGCTTGGTTCTCACCTCCACACTTCAGTTCCCTGCATCCAGTGAAGCAACCTTCATCTAGTACTATTTACTCTTGAGGCCGTTGTAGTGTAGAGGATGTTGTTGTCGTGGGGGGTGCAGTCAAACCTTGCCAAATTGTTAGGATTTGCTCTACTTGTTTTCTAAATGCCCCTTCTCTGTTTCTATTTGGTAAAAATTTCTCATCTTCTTAGGTATTAGTTGATGCTTTCCCAAAAATGGGGGGTGAGGCCTTCCTTCAGCTTACTAAAGGGATGAGATGACNCATCTTCTTAGGTATTAGTTGATGCTTTCCCAAAAATGGGGGGGTGAGGCCTTCCTTCAGCTTACTAAAGGGATGAGATGACTTTTAAGGGTCGGGCTAGAACTCTTTGGTCCAACACAATTATGGCTTCTTGTCCAGAAGACTTTTGGGACTCAATAAGTATGTTTGTATATGTTTTATTATACAATTTTGTTAGGTTTTATGTTTCTCTTTGGGCTTAAGACGAAGCTTGTTTGTAATATCCTTTAGGTTTTATTTTACTCGACTTGGGCATCTTTGTTTAGTTTGGCTAGCTCCCTTTCTGTGGGCATGGTTTTTTGTATGTTCTTGTAATATATCAATGAAAATTTGGCTCTTCATAAAAAAAGCGGCTTATGATATTAAATTGGAACTTGATAGTATAGCATTGCTATATGCTAAAATTAATTTTATATATTAGATGTCTATCAAGACCCCCTGCCCCAGAAATGATGTTGTCTTGAATCAATTAACTTATTTTATAGAGTAACGTTGTGTATGATTTTTTGGTACAATTTAATACTTAATTCCCCCACCTCAATATCAACTAATATATTTACAAAATTGTGAAGGATCATAGCCTGGAAATGATCAACATATATCGTTTACATTTTAGTTGGGGAGACAGGGTCAGTCTATTATTGGAGCCTTCAACACACAATATTCCCTTTAATCAGGTAGTAGAAAGTAAATGATATCTCATTCAATTTTGAGTTTTTTGACTTACTAAAATTTATTTGAATTCATAATTTTTGAGCTTGATAGTCGTTGCTCCAATTTTCATTAGGGTGGGTGTCTTGATGTAAAACTTGCATCTGATAAGATATGGATCTTAAAGGACAACACACTGATCTTTCTCGACTTGTTCCCTTCCGATGGTCATGTGTAAGTTTTTCTGTCCAAGCAGCCTCAAAAGTTTTATGGTTTGTGACATGTAAAATACTTTTCTCTTTGCTATCGAGTTTTTGTCTTGCATCAAACATTATGCCTTTAAGAAGACCTACAAGTAAGGATGGTTCATTATTACGATGGGAAGGAAGGACCCTCTTGAGTCAACGAGAAAAAGAGCAATTGGGTTTGATCCTTTGGGTTTGGATTTTGATTGATCATCATCTTATATGGCAATGAAATGGTATCAATGAAGAGTTCGTTGAAAATTGAAGTGTTCAAGAAAGGGGGGGGGGGGNGTCTTCATCTTGTTTCTTGTGATTGGTTTGGTTGGAGAGTTGATTTTGTCTTTGGTGTCGTTGGTGATATTGAAGTCAAGCCAAACACATAATTGGCTTGTCGTTTTTAGTTGTAAATAATTGGCTTGTCGTTTTTAGTGGTATATATGCTTACCAATTTGTAATTTCTCTACCCAAATTGTTTAATTTTGACTATTAAAATAAAATCTACTAATAACAATTAGGAAAGTAAAATACTTTTCCATTTTCCAGTTATAGTTTGAACTCTCTTCTGTCCATTTGGAATAACTTTCTGTAGCTTACTTTAGATGGAAACCTCCCCTGTTTTTGTAAAATCATACCATCCATGAGATTGTTTCTTATTCCTAGCAGCTTAGGTGATTTGGTCTAATATGATTTATTCTAGTTTATGCTGCCTATTCATCTGATAGGGGAGAAGCACAATGTTACGCATTGCAAGAAGAGTTTATTGCAGACCAGTTATTTCAGAGTGCGGATTATTCTTCTGATGCAATTCTTTGGGTTACACATTCAATATTTTCTTCGACAAAGGTAATTTTCATTTGTATGTTATTTTGAACTCCAGAGCCTTCTCCCTGTGCTGCTGAAACCTGCTTAACATTCTTTCTCCTTTAATCAGCTTAGACGCACGAGACATTTGCGCACACCTTGTTAGCTGGTTATATACTTTTCTGTTATCTTTTGCCCCGGGTGAAGAGGGGAAACACCATTGTCTANCTATTGTCTAAGAATAAATATGATAGATAGATAGAAACTTCAAGCTTAAGAACNCCATTGTCTAGGAATAAATATGATAGATAGATAGAAACTTCAAGCTTAAGAACAAAATGGATAAAAAAATTACCACAATCCAAAAGTTGACTGTCTTCTACCTTTCAACTTCGATCAATAAATGCTTGAAGTTTAAGGCATAGGTCGGTGGTTTCTCCTTTTTAATTATCCCACAATTCCTACTGATATATTATTTGACATGATTATTATTATGATTACAATTATTATTATTATTATTATTACTGCTGCTACTACTACTACTACTACTGTTATTATTTTTGTTTTTCAAAAAGAGATGCAAACTGAAAATGAAAAGAATAATGCCCTATGAAAAAAGAAAAAGGATCACAAGAACTTGAATAAAACCAAAGCAAGTCAAAACTAGAAGATCAGAGTGCCAAAAAAAACTCCTAGAGAGCTTTAAACCAATTGAACCTTCAAATAGAAACTGCACCAACCAGTTGAAACAGGACACCAAAAAAGGAAGAAAAGCAGCAACTGCCAAAGAGAAATGCACGAACACCACAAGGCCAAACAACCAAGAAAGTCCAATCANTGAACCAATTGAACCTTCAAATAGAAACTGCACCAACCAGTGGAAACAGGACACCATAAAAGGAAGAAAAGCAGCAACTGCCAAAGAGAAAAGCACGAACACCACAAGGCCAAACAACCAAGAAAGTCCAATCAGCGCAAAAATCAAGTAGTCAACTCCGAAGAAAACCACAAGAAGCAGCAACATCACCCAAAAATTGAAAACTTAGAGCAGAGCAAACGACAACAACTACTAAAGTCCAGCAAAAGACAATCATTCCAAAGAGAGAACGAAACCAAAAGGCCAAAACCCCATCCTCAGAAATAGAAATAATCTCATAAANAAAGCAAACGACAACAACTACTTCAGTCCAGCAAAAGACAATCATTCCAAAGAGAGAACGAAACCAAAAGGCCAAAACCCCATCCTCAGAAATAGAAATAATCTCATAAATATCAGTTACATTTCATTGGAAATGAAGAAATTTTTTCTTTTTCATCTAATGTGTTGGAGAGGGGGAGTAGAAGACTCATCTAACTGTTTCTTCAAAAGTGAGTTAATTTCTTCTTCTTTAAAAATAGAACTAAGAGCTTCTTTAAAATCTTCATCATCACAAGCTTCATCAGAAACCTTTTCATGCCCATTAACAATTAAAATTGAACTCCAAATCATTTCCAATTTATTCTTCTTTTCTTCCTCTTTGCTTAAATCATTCATGTTCTTCCGTTGGTTTTTTTTTGTCCATCTTCTTTAGCTTTAGACAATTCTCCTCTCATATCAGAATGCCTTGTTTTTTACTTAAGCCCAGGTGTCAATAGCTCACTCATTATCGTTTTAGCTTTTATAATTTCTTTGAGAAACTGTCATTTGTTTTTTCGTTCCTTGATGTATATATTCTTAGTTTTGTTTTAAGACTTCCATGTTTTATTTTGAAGTACTATATTTTCATTTTTTTGCTTACCAGAAGAATTATTTTCATTTTTTCTGTGCACTTGTGTGCATTGCCAACTTATATGGGAGTTTAAAAAATAACAAAAAATAACAAAAAAAAAAAGAAAAAGAAAAAAATCTGATACCATGTATTTGATATGTAGCTGGTGCATGTTCATCAAGTATTTTTGTGTTGGATACTGAAACTTTGCTGAAAATCATAATAATTATGCTGATCTATTTCATTGTTAAAATATGTTTTGAACTAGAACCAGACTTCTGATGTTAAGTTGGATTATGAACGCTTATAATGGTTTTCTTAATGTATAAGCAGGATGAGGTTGTGCCATTCATATCTTCTATATTCGTACGCAGACTACTACAGCCTGGGGTTTACAATGAAATGGCTCTTCGTGCGACTTTACTGGAATATAGTAGACACTGGACAGATTCTAACTTTCAATCTATGACCTCTGATGAACTGAAACAAGAAATTCTTTCTCTCATTGAAGATGAGGTTTTTTTTCACTCTCATATGTTGGATTTATTTATGTAGGTTCTTGGCTCTGTTAGAGTTATATCTTATGGTCCATGTAATAGTGGATTTCTCTGCTTTAAAGTGTGTTTTGGGCAAAATAGGATGATTTTTAAGGGAACTCAAGGATGACATATTTTTTTTGTGCTAGGGAGCAACTGCAACTCCAGTTTCAATATACCTATGGTGGAAAAATTTCTGTACCCACTACATCCATCATTGGTGCACAAACAATGCTCCTTCATTCTTACTTATTGACAATACGTCAACTGCTGTGGGCTTAGTCAGAAGGAATTCGGTATCACTTTTTAGATGCTTGGACAATGTTGAACAACTTTTAGACGGTATTTTAAACATTCCTGCCATTAATTGTAACACAAAAAAAAAANATATATATATATATATATATATATAATTCATCAGCGAATTATAGTTTTTCAAGTAGGATAGCAGAATAGGTTGTTTTACACATGTACCCCTTGATGAAAACCACCAATCCCCCTTAATTATTTGTGCATTGACATTCCCGTTACTATCATCTGCTAGGTTTTTCTGGGGAACTTGATGAACTTGGAGGCCCTGACGTTGATTGGATTGACAATGATTCAGATTCAGAACTATTGTTAGAGGTCTTGAGATGTGTTATTAGTATTAGCAATCGGTTGGGAAAAACAACTTTAGCTATATTTTATGAGTCACTCATGAGCACACCTATAATCCCTTTCGGAGAAATTGTTGGTAGAATTTTGAAGATTCTAGAAAATGGATATGGATCGTCTGTGGGAACGATTAAAAGGTCAGATCTTCATGCTGGCTATGGTTGGGAAAGGGAATTGACTGATAAGAAAAATCTTCGAAAATTTTCTATTGAAATGATGCTCTCTCTTCATACTTTGTGCAACAAGGGTGCCTCATGGGGCAGGGTTTTAGATGTTGTTGAGAGTTTTCTCAAATACTTTGTTCCCCGGAAGATGTCTCACAAGGTACAGCCTCAAAGGTCATCAGATGTCAATACCTCTATTTTGGTTCACGCAACCTCCCAAATTTCAAAGGTTATGCTTGAGTCAGCATTAGACGTCCTGTTGTTTCTAAATTATATGGTCTCCGTCAGTGGGCAGGTCAGTTTCTTTTCACGTACATATTGCAGATTCCTAAAAATGTTGACATGTGTAATGGCACCCATCTATCGTATAATGGTAGCTTGTTTTTTTGTTTTTATTTTTTAATTCTTTATCTTAAAAGATCTATTTTAATTAATTGAGGACCACAAATTTTTATATTTAATTTTTGTGCTTAATGTATGCTTTATTTCCCTGTAATGTTGCTTCTTTTTTTTTTTCTGTTATTTGCTTTATGTCCTGGACAGATTTAATTTCTATATTAAGCATTTTGATAACATGTTGATTTTTCTTCTTCTTCTTTTTCTTTTTTTCTCATAGAATAAACAAACTTTTCATTGATATGTGATAAGCGTTGTATATCAATGTGAAAGTTAGGGCATTCTTGTAATTATAAAATTAGGAAATTGTCTCCCTTTTATATTGCAATCTCTTAGGTCTAATTTTTAAGGTTTTTATTATTTTTTATCTTTATTTTTATTGAGAATATATTTTCCTTTCTTTGAGGTTCTCTTTCTTGTATGTATATATTTTTATGTTTTTTTTAGTTTAAATAACAAGAACCTTAAGGAGCCCCACAAGCCAAAGACAATCATATTGGAGGCATCTGAAATGGATCTATAGGTTGTGGTAAATGGGAGAACACAAGCAATCAGAATTGTTTTCCTTAAGAACATTTTACTATGCTTATATTTTATTATATTGAATGCTTGAGTGGTCCTCTTTACATCTCCTCTGGCTGGATCTTTAAGCATGATCCTGTTTTTATCGATCGTGTTATATTTAAGTACTTTTATCATGCTTCTATTACGTTAAATACTTTAGTGGTCCACGTTGCATGCAGGTTGGCTTACTCCACGATGATACATCAAGAATAAAACTTGACTTAATTCCTATGATCGAGGAAATTATTTGTGAGTGGCACATTATTCATTTCCTTGCTATCACGCCATCTGAGTCAGCTGCAGTTGAGGATTTCAGTTCTCAACTTTCACTTTTACAAATTGGTAGGTGTAAGGTGGTTGTTAATGGTATTATCATCTGAGCAAACTCTTTATCATTTTATTTCAGTATTTTTTTTGCCTGTTGTAAAAGAACGTGTTCTTACTGTATTATGCGTTTCAAGGGAAGTGCTAATCAAACTTCAAGAGCACATTCGTTTTTTTTTCTTTTCATTATTTCTGTTTCACTGCTTACACCAAGAGATCATTTCAAGGAGGTCCTTAATGTGACATCTGATTGCATGATGTTATCTCTATTCTTCAAGTTATGAGTTTATAAACATCACTTAGATAAATAGGTACCTTCGTTTGATGTTCAAATTGTGGTTCTGGCTGGAAATTTAAATGCTGCTGTTTATTTGAAGGATGTTATTTTTCTAGTTTTTTGTCTTTCATTTTTTAATTATTATCTTTAATTTTTTTTTTTAATCCTGTTACAGATAAAAATGGAAGTAAAGAAATATGGAAGGGGAAGCTTGGAAAATGTGACTTTACATTGGCTTCTTTACTGATGTTAAAGATGAATCCTTCAACTGAAGGACCTATCTACTTGTCTTCCAAATGTCTTCTTAGTCCACAGGACATTGTTCTTGCAACACACAATTTTACCAGCTGGGTTATTTGGGGGAACGGTAGAGAACCTTCCGCCTTTTTGAATACTTCAACAGAACTTGCACTGGTTCTGCTAAGGCATGGTCAATATGATGCTGTTGAGGTTCACTTTCTGCCATATTCTACACTTAGACACGTTTCCCCTTTTGTCCTTCGCTCTAGTTTTTCTNAATGCTGCTGTTTATTTGAAGGATGTTATTTTTCTAGTTTTTCGTCTTTCATTATTTAATTATTATTTTTAATTTTTTTTTTAATCCTGTTACAGATAAAAATGGAAGTAAAGAAATATGGAAGGGGAAGCTTGGAAAATGTGACTTTACATTGGCTTCTTTACTGATGTTAAAGATGAATCCTTCAACTGAAGGACCTATCTACTTGTCTTCCAAATGTCTTCTTAGTCCACAGGACATTGTTCTTGCAACACACAATTTTACCAGCTGGGTTATTTGGGGGAACGGTAGAGAACCTTCCGCCTTTTTGAATACTTCAACAGAACTTGCACTGGTTCTGCTAAGGCATGGTCAATATGATGCTGTTGAGGTTCACTTTCTGCCATATTCTACACTTAGACACGTTTCCCCTTTTGTCCTCCGCTCTAGTTTTTTTAATCATTTAATCCTTCACATATTATCTAATAACACTTTTGACATGCATTTGATGACTTGTAGCCTTTCTTGTGAAAAGGACCACATGTTGGACTCATGTTGAATATTTTTCTTGTGGATTTTCTTTTCCCATAAAAGCACTACATGTTTCATTAATTAGTGTGAACATAAAAAGCATAACTTCTGAAAGGGAATCTTTCTTAAACGTCTGATTTTGGGCTGGGAATCTGTGATTNTTTTCCCATAAAAGCACTACATGTTTCATTAATTAGTGTGAACGTAAAAAGCATAACTTCTGAAAGGGAATCTTTCTTCAACGTCTGATTTTGGGCTGGGAATCTGTGATTGGAAAAGAGATGCAATAGGTAAAGCTTGATGTGCAATGGTGAACCCAATCCACACCCAGTTCTCTAAAAGGATTGATCCATAAGGTTGTAGCTGTGGAGCAACCAATAATAAGTTTTGAAAGAGAGCCAGAGCTGGGAACTTGTGTATGCTGTTGACCGTGTGCTGATACTACCTGGGGCTATAGATCAAAGAAAGACTTGCATTTTATGGGGGATTTCATCTTCAATAGTGTTTTTGCTAAATATTAAGTAGAATAAAATATTATATCTTATTCACAAAAGTTACATTTGCGCTTCTTTAGGAGGAAGATCTATTACAAAAAAGGAAATAATATCAAAATATAATCAACCTAAAGGGTAAACTAACTGATAGCCAGCATTAGTTCGTCATTTTGGGAGAAAGAGTCCATAGTGGGTTGGATTGGGGATCCATATTCCCACCTACCGGGATGGACAATGCCTTTTCCTGCCATCAAGCCTTGGGATGTAGGATAGGAGCTATACCAATTTTGTGTGAACTGAGTAGAAGAAAAATGTCCCTAATCTATTATTGATGCTTTGAATGTGAAACAACTAGTATTTATACTGAGTTTGTTACAGAAGAAGCCTTCAGCGGCTGAAAAATTAACAAACAGCCACCAACTTAACTAAAACAGCCTCCTCACTACTTTCAAAACAATAATCGGTTAACATTTAATCAAGAATTTAACAAGAACTTAATCCAGAGCTATACCAAAGCTTCCAGTAATGAAGGTAAATCAGAAAGTGGGGGTGATTAAACAACACTGAAAACTGATCCGACCGACCAAAACTGACTGAATTGTTGTCGGTCAGTTGTTGGCTTAGTTGGAAAATACTTTTCAGACCGAATGACTGACCATAACATAATGAAGATAAATAAGAAAGAAGTGGAAGAAGAAGAAAAAAGGGCTAATGCCATTTATTGTGCTGCAGCAGCAGCTACACCTTGGGAAGACCATGCCAGTCTTCCCATGGATTTTTATTAGTTGTTTTTGTATCTTCTTCCTTTCTCTCCCCCTTCTCTCCTCGTTTCTTCTTCCCTTTTTCTTTTTTTTTTTCTCTTTCTTTTCCTTCTCTTTCATTTGTTTTTCTTTTCTTCTCCCTTCCTCACGTTTTTTCTTCTTTCTTCTTTTCTTTTCTTTTCTCGTCCTTCTCTTATTCTCACAAGNTTCCTCACGTTTTTTCTTCTTTCTTCTTTTCTTTTCTTTTCTCATCCTTCTCTTATTCTCACAAGTTTATGCTCAGTTCATTGGAGTCACGAAACTGTCCAAAATCGACCAACTGCCAGTGTGGTCAGTCAGTCCGCATGATAAACCCTTCCAAAACCAACTATCTAGGATGGTAGAAAATTGACTTGGCAGTTCTGAAACTCGGTTGGAGCCCAAAACCAATGTTGATCGACTGATGATCACCTCTATTAGAAAGATAGTTTGCACTAGGATAGTTGGTCCAGTTATGAAAACTTCTAATGGCTATTGAAACATCAAGATATTGGATGGATGAAGAAATGGGAGTAAACTATTGGTTTCTTGAATCTTTAGTATCATTGCTTGGAGTGTTAGATTGGCTTTGTGACAAGTCAATTGTTTGGTATTGTTCCTTTGATTTAATACCCTTTTAGTATAAACCTCAAGCTCAAAATTTCGATTAGATGATCATTTTGTTATATTTTTCTTTTAAAATAATTTTGTAGTATTCTTCTTTTTAAATAAGAGTTTTTCATACTTAGGAATTAAGGACTATTAACAGCTGGACAATTGATCAATTTGTGCTGGTTGCCTGTATTAAATTGGTCATGTTTCTCTCTAATTTTTCTTAGGTTCTATAATTGTTTTATTATTTTATTCCTTTGCTTCCTNCCCCCCCCAAAAAAAAAAAGTACCTGCTCAGTGTAGTGAAGGCTCAATCACAGAATGAGAAGACGTCACAATGTATGCAAGATGTGGATGGTGGATGGTGTATAATGCATCACCTGCTTGGTTGTTGTCAACTTGCTCAAGCACATTATAAGTTGCACGGAATGATGAAAGAGAGGAAGGTTCACGAAGCTATATGCAGTTTCTTCAGGTATTATATGTAGCTAAGAATTCTATGTTGGTTTTAATTAATTTCCATGCACAATTACGTGCCCATGGTTGTTATCCTCCTCAAGGAATTGCATCACATGGTTTGCCATTTTATTGTTGAGTACTTCTTTATTTCAAGCCAGCGATGTGTCTTATAGAACCTCATTTGTGATCCATAGAATTTAATCCCACTGATTTCAACTTGAAAATGTAAATAAAAAATGAAAAGAAAATCAATATACTCTTATTTGCTTACCTTTTTGTAAACTATGAATTTGTATATTCATTTATTTCACAAGGTGATCTCACTTTCCTTGTGATTGTTCTATGTAGAGCTTCGTCTGGAAACAGATCTTCCCAGGCTTTGCAGAGTTTGCCTCCCGAAGTGGGATTATCTTCTTTTGAGCTTAGTAAGTTCAGAGAAAGTGAAATACTTTTAAAAGCTTGTTATGGAACAGCTGATTTGGTCTTGTGTATTTATTCATCCGTCCCACCCCCACTTTTTTTCAGCTGGTTGTTTATCTAGTATCACATGGAGGTTCCATTACTATCAGTGGGCAATGCAATTGTTTGAGCAGTATAATATCAGCAAAGGAGCTTTTGAGTTTGCTCTTGCTGCGCTTGAGTTAGTGGAAGAAGCTGTAAGTCCAAACGATAATTGTGGTAGACTTCCTTCCAATGAATCTGCCATTTCTATCCAAGGACGGCTTTGGGCAAATATCTTCAAGTTTTCTTTAGATCTACATCAATTCTATGATGCATATTGTGCAATCATTTCAAATCCAGATGAGGAGAGCCAATATATCTGCTTAAGGCGTTTCATAATCGTTCTTTATGAATGTGATGCCATTAAGGTTCGTTGCCTATTTCCTTTATTTAAGCATAATTGATACTATGGCTTGAGTTAATCAAAACAAAGAAGTCATATTTCAGATGTTATCTTGCTTGGCCGGGTGACTTCATCTGCCATGGTGATAGTGTAGAAAAACATTATTTTTGGCAGGTGTAACTAAAATGAAAGCCTATAATTCCTTTTTTTTATTTTATCATCTTGTAGAGGAAACTAATATCCATGGATGAAATGAAAAATTATGCATGAGCAACAACTTGCATAGGAAAGAGAGCATTTAAAATAGCTAAACGCATGAATCAAAAGCCACCAAATAGAATTTGATCCCAACCTGAAGATCTACAACAACTTGTATTTATTTTATTTATCTAAAACAAACTAACTATGAATGACTATGTCTGCCAGTAGCTATGCTTAACTAATTATCCTTCATTACGGAATATTAATTGACAATACTGATTCTTCTCGAGCTTTCCTTTCATTTTCATTGTACTCAGTGCAGATCTGTTGTGTTTAAGAATAATTCAACTATGTTTCCCACGTTTCATTTAGGTTTCCGGCACCTTTAATTATATCTCTCCCCAACCTTTGTCCTCTTCTTGCGTCAAGACAGTTTTTTAGAGAGAGAAAATCCTCTCCCTTCTCTCTATTAATGTGAGCTTACTGGGGAAAGGAGGAAGAGGGTTAAAATTAAGCGTTATGTTTTTTATCCGTAAGGGTGGTTGCGGAAGAAAGTCAGTGGTAGAAGAGAACAGTGGGGGTATGAAAGGGAGATTGGAACTGGATTTTGGGACTTTAACTCGGGTGATTGACTGTTTAGGTTTGATCTTGAAGACAATTAACCCCTTTGGTTTTTGGAGAAGGAAACTAGATTCAGCGATTATCTTTTTTCAAGTTCTTTCTAATGCATGTTGTTGATTCTGCCTTCTTTCTTGGGATCCTTTTTGAGAAGAGCTTCTTTATTCGTCCCTCAAGGGGAGGGGGTAATGTTTGGGGAAAGTTGAAGGGAGAGTTCTCTGGGTTTCTTCCAACTCTGACTCCAAAAGGAAATTGGAGGTAGGAGAGATTNTGGTTGATTCTGCCTTCTTTCTTGGGATCCTTTTTGAGAAGAGCTTCTTTATTTGTCCCTCAAGGGGAGGGGGTAATGTTTGGGGAAAGTTGAAGGGAGAGTTCTCTGGGTTTCTTCCAACTCTGACTCCAAAAGGAAATTGGAGGTAGGAGAGATTAAGTCATTGAATCCCCTCCAGTGCAAGAAAGGGAAAAAGTTTGGTCAGATAAAAAGGTGTGGTAGGGGATTTGCTGGCGGAGTATGAGGTTGTTTTTAACTTTGAGGCAGGTTAATTGTGGAGAGGAAAACAGAGTGCAAGTGGAAAGATATCAAGGATTACGTCATGGAAGTCCCCTCCAGTGCAAGAAAGGGAAAAAGTTTGGTCAGATAAAAAGGTTATGGTAGGGGATTTGCTGGCGGAGTATGAGGTTGTTTTTAACTTTGAGGCCGGTATAGTTGTGGAGAGGAAAACAGAGTGCAAATGGTAAGATATCAATGAAAACAGAGTGCAAGTGTTGGCAGGCTCCATCCTTAAAACTGTTTTGTAGCAACATGGCAGGGGCTATTTGTAAAGGCCAACCGGAGCGTCATTGATAGATAGTCATTCTTGTGAAGGGGAGTTCTAGGTCCATATCACACTTGGTGTTTGAACCTTCTGACAAAACAGAAAGTTGGCTCGAACAGGAGACTGAGCGACTGTGTTGGATGTTATGCCTTCTCCGCCCTAAAGAGTTGCTGGCTGTGGTGGCAGATTTGTGTGGAGGGCTGATGGAAAAGGGATCTCAATGGGTGAAGAGCTTTGGACGGATGAGGTCAGCTTGGCGGAGTTTGCAAAATTGATTAGAAAAGAGAATTGTAGCTGGAGGCAAAAGTCCAAAGTGAGACCGGCTTAAGAGGGGGATTATCACACAACTTTGTTTTACAGTACGACTAATGGTAGAAAAAGCAAGAATTCCATTGGGTCTCTTGAGAATGAAAGAGGTGTGAAGGTCAAAGGGGAAAGAGAAGTGGAAGAGGAGATTCTATCATTTTTCACGAAACTCTATGACCCAATCATGTCTCCCAAGCCCTTTGTTGAAGATATTGATTGGTGTCCTGTTTCTGATCTTGAGGATGCGGAGTTGGTGGCCCCTTTTTCTTTGAATGAAATTAGAAATGTGGTCTTTGGCTGTGACGGGATTAAGTCTCCTGGTCTAACAGTTTTCCATGGTCTTCTTCGAGGAAAACTGGGATATTGCCAATGATGACCTTGTTAGGTTTTTGAAGGAGTTCTTCAAGGGGGATAGTGATACTTGGAACGAAACTTTTGTTTGTCTTATCCTTAAAAAAAAAACTAAGGCAACGAACGTAAATGATTTTAGATCCATCATAAGCTTTTACAAGATTCTAGAATAAGTTCTAAATAATAGATTGAGAAACGTTCTTCCCTCAACTATCGAGGCTCAAGGAAGAGCTCATCTTTAAAATTGATTTTGAAAAGGCTTATGATCACGTGGATTGGAATTGTCTGGACAAAATTCTTATGATCACGTGCTCTCTTTCGTGGGCTTTGTTTTTTTATATACCCTTATATTCTTTCTTTCTTATTTTTTTTTTCTCAATGAAAGTTGGTCTTTTATGTTAGAAAGAAAAAAAATATGTTCTCTTCTTTAGAAACACACATGGTTTTGTTGCTCCTTATTCTTGCCCATGTAGAACTTTTGGTGACAGTGTGAATGGATTATCTCTTCCTGTTAGGTGTGCAGTTTTACATCTGATAAATGTTTGAATAGGTGTTTATGTTAGTGGTTTAAGATTTTCTCCCTCGTCGGAATGGTTCGGGTTTGGAAGAAATATTGTGTGGAAGATCTGCTGACTGCTTCAATACTCCCCCCTCACATTGAAGCATATATGTTCATCAGCTCAACTTGTTACGTAGTTAATCTATTTGAACTTTATTTTAAGCTTTCATAAAATATCCCCCATTGCTCTTCAGTCTCACATATTTGGCAGATACCAGACCTTATATTTTCTCATGAACGTGATAATCAATTTTAATATGTTTAGTTTGTTCATAAAATATTTGATTGGATGTAATATGAAGGGCAAGCTCGTTTTTACACCTCAGGTTAGTTGGAACTACAAAACTGAAGCGTTAGTTAAGAGGCTATGGCACTCACATTATTTCACATACAGATTGTGCTATAGAGCTGTATTCTAATTTGGCACTTGATGGTGGGATCACAATTTGATTCTTGCTCTTCCATGAAACTAAATTAACTCCAACAAAGATAAGGTATCTTGATGTGGGTCTTTTGTTTACCTTGGATCTTGTCCGATCAGCATCTAAGAAACACTTAATCTTCATATGATTGTGATTCAAGTACAAATTATCATATGGTATGTCCATGTGCAGCCTTCAAATAACATAAATTGTTCTATAGTAACCCAATGGTCCACCATGGATATTGACTATAAAGAACACGATCTCTATTTCCTCCAAATGACAATGTTTTCTGCTGTTTTAGTGTTTTCTTTTTGGTATTTATTAGTTTCTATAATTCTCTTTCAATCTTTTATACTTTCTTTAATATTTACTAACTAGTAGTTCAATAGTTATAGTTATCTTCTATTATGTTCCTGAAGTAACGAGAAATTTTCCTTCATTCTTCTCTGCGTAAATGAATCTCTTTATGTTAATTGTACAGATTCTTTGTTGTGGTGAATTACCATTCATTGGATTAGCAGAGAAGGTAGAGCAGGAGCTTGTATGGAAGGTATTTAGCTGTAAAGCTTGAAGTTTGCATGTTCGTCGCCAATGTTATTTATCTTATTAGCTTGAGTAAGTTGCTTTATTTCTTGTCAACTCATGTCTAGGGTTTCTTTATCACAATGCAGGCTGAACGTTCTGATCTCTTATCAAAGCCAAGCTTGTATAAGTTACTGTATGCTTTTGAAATATGCCGACATAATTGGCAAAAAGCAGCAAGTTATATGTACCTTTATTCAGCTCGTTTGAGAATGGAAGGAACTCTAGGAGATAACCAGTTAAGTTCCTCGTTGCTGCTTGAACGATTGAATGGCCTTTCTGCTGCTATCAATGCGTTGCATCTTGTTCATCCTAATTTTGCGTGGATTGAACCCCCGGTTGAAAGAGATGCCATCCAGAGTAAGCACTACCCAAGTAAGAAAGCTAAAAGAACTGTTGATGAACAGTGTAAGTAATGCTTTACTTGATGAATTCTTTTATTTCCCTAGTGCATTTTTCCATTTCCCGATTTTCTAATTTTCTCTTTCTTTTTTCTGGATCTGAATGGTATTTATTTTTCACTGTGTCAATTGAAAATATTTATCTAGTTATCCATTCATTCTTCTTTTCTGTTTTGTTTGAAAATATGGCTTCTTTTTTTTGGCATAGTTGCCAGAGATGACACGAAGCCTCAGAAGCGGAATTCTTATATTGATATGAAGCAACTGGAAAATGAATTTGTGCTAGCCTCATCAGAGTATCTCCTTTCATTAGCAAATATCAAATGGCCATTCACTGGTAAGGATATGTATTATTCTGTTTTATGCTTTCCTTGAAGCAGGATGAGAAATTATTATAAAAACTTCGTTTAGAAACTTTAGCTTTTAAATCTATCTAATATACTAAAGCACCTATTTGTAGATTGCATTTACTTAAATGTTTTGCAGACTGCCGTTTGTCAGGGATTCATGAGGCCCCTTCAGAGTTGGTTGATCTTCTGGTCCAGAACAATTTTTATGATATGGCATTTATTGTTGTTATAAAATTGTGGAGAGATTCAGCATTAAAGAGGTATTGATCTTTTATGCTCTAATTGCATTACAACATAAATCTATTGATTCTGCTGAGAATTGCAAATCTTGAACTTTGTTGACTCAGGGAGTTGGAAAGAGTTTTCTCTGCCATGGCATTGAAATGCTGTCCTAGTAGATTAAGTTCATCTGGGGTTCGGTAAGCCAAACGTCATTTTATGAGTCAAATCGTTTCAGTTAATGTTTCCTATTGCTTGTTAGTTCCACAAGTAAGAAACTTAATTGTTAACTTGTATCCAATTCATTTTGGGCTTTTGTGTGACTTCAGGAATGATCCCAGAATAAGTAGTCTTCTATTGGTATCCCCAAATGGGCAAAATGACGTTCATGGTTCACTTGATGTGCTTCCTAGTAGTCAGCATCTCAGTGGAAATGGCCATTGGGAGACTCTGGAACTTTATCTTGTACGTACCTTCATATTATGTCATGAATGCAGCTTAAGATATTCCCTGATACTTCTGTCATCTGATTTTTTTTTTAAATCTTAATTGGTCTTCAGGGTAATATTTGGCCTGGTATATACACTGTTTCGTGTTTTTTTTTTAAAAAAAAAAGGTCCTTGGTGTATGATTCAATTGCAACTTTGAATTTTACGAGACAGGAAAAATACAGGAAAATGATGTTTAGATAGTAAATTAGGAGGAAATCTTTTACCAGCAAGTTGTTATTAAATTCTATTTCGCAAGAGCGAAGTAGAATAGATTATTAGCTATAAAGGAAAAGAAAGAAGGAAGAGATTAACACTAGATATACAGGTTCATTAACAGCTCAAACAATTTATTCATGCATTTTCACTATATGTATATATATACTCTTTTTTGGTAAAGACTAAAGGTCTAAAGTTTATTCAGTCGCTTATTAAGGAAACTAAGCAGCAGATGCTGGAATCGTTTTATTTTTTCTTGTACAATTCATGTTGTTTATTGTTCCTGCTTCTGTTTTGTCATTTTTTTCTTCTCTGCATTTACACTTATTATTTTCTCTATCTTAATAATTCATATCTTCAATTTGCAGGAAAAATATAAAGGTTTCAACGCTAGATTGCCTATTATTGTTGCTGAAACACTTCTTCGAACGGAATCTCAGATGGAATTGCCTCTTTGGCTGGTTCTGATGTTTAAGGTTTTTACCTATTTTTGTCAGTGATTTTATATTTAATTCATTTTGACTGGATGAAATTTTAGCGTTTTCTTTTATCATCTTGGTATTGAAATCACTAGGAGATAATTGGGGTACTCGTTAGAGAAAGATTAACGTACAAAAAGAGACTAATACTAAAAAATAACTCCGAGAGAAACAAAAAGAGAAGTTGATTGCAAAGCAAAAGAAGACAAAAACTGACCCAAAGGAAATATGAAAACATTCCAATTCAAATTAATATCATGTAGAGAGAGACTGTCAAAACGATGGGATAGAGAAACTTGTAAAAAATTGGAAGAATTTTATGTATTTGATTTTCTTTTCATGCTCTGTATTGGCATAGATGTAAATACCCTTTTACTAATTATAATCTTCATGTGTATAAAAGTAAGAACATGTACCCAAAAAAAATCTGCATGTTTTTTTTAGCCATTGTTGAAGAGAAAACCCACCACAAGTTGAAAACTGAGAACAATTTGTACCTACAAGCTTGAGAAAAAAAAGCAGTCAAAGAAAATATGATTTGAGAGATTCCCTAAGTTCTAACAAAGACAACAAATGGAAGGTTGCAAACATGAGATTTTCGTACTATTAGATAGATGTGTATTACGCGATATTTAGTTTTTATATTTGTAATATTTATTTTTCTTATTGGTTGATGGTCTTTCTTCTCTATAAAAAAAAAATGTTGTATTTGATTTATCAGTTAGAACATATACAATAATTTTATTTCTTTCCAAAGTCAAGTGAATTTATGAGAAATTCATGTCGTTACTACTCCCTATTTTGTTTGCATATCTGTACGTGACGACTTCTCTGTAGCCTCATTTTGAAATGCTTTCCTTGCATGGATGAAACCTGGAACTACATAGCAAAACTCCTCTTATTATCGGGTTCTGATATGGAAACGAATCGGCATAGTTCTCTCTGTGAAGTGAAAGAATGCTCATTTATATCAATTGTATATTGTGATGGACAAGTCTGTAGCTAGTAGACTATGATTGCGCTTCTTCTAGTCTCCTTGTTTAACCTACCATATGCAATTTTGCTCTGGATATAATTTTTCAGTAGTTTACCCGGATATGATATTTTAATTTCTATACCGATGTACTACAATTCATCCAACAAATATATGACAGGATGGTCGAAGGGCAAAGACATGGGGGATGACTTGTGAAGAAGCAAATCCAGCATCCTTGTTCCGTTTATATGTTGATTATGGGCGATATACAGAGGCTACACATCTGTTGCTTGAATGCATGGAATCATTTGCATCAATGGTAAATTATGTATTGGCTTTTATATCTTGAAATTCTATTGATCACTTAGTTGACAAATTGAATCTCTTTTATCTATCCGCATGATTGAAAGTCCCATTGAGCTAACGAAATCTCTTTCACTTATTATTTGAGCTCCATGTTGAGAAATATTCTTTGATAAAACTCATCAAAGAACAGTTGTTTAACGATGTACCTTGCGTGAAACACTTATGTTGATTTGTACATTTATCTCTTAATTATTTTTTAGATATATTTTCCTTTTATAATTAATTTCCTTAGTTGGAATTTCTCTTGTATTATATGTACCCATTATTGGGTCATTTTCAGGAATAAGAAAAATCTCTCTCCAAAACTAAAAAAGAAAATGCATGATTTTAACAATTAGCCAACACGAACTAAGTTTATAAATTGTGATGGTACGTAAATGAAATCTCTCTTCAATTTTGAACATTTTCTACTGAATTTTAGATTTTCTGGGCCACATACTGAAACTTATTCCAACTTTCTGCAGCCACCCACAGACATAATTAACAGAAAAAGACCATCCTCTGTTTGTTTCCCCTACAATGCCGTTCAGAACTTATGGTGCAAAATAGATGAATTGATCCGCTCAGGTCACATGGTAGATGCTTGTGAGAAGCTGAGAAACCTACTGCATGGTGCTTTGATGAATCATCTGAAGCTGGTATGTTATGTTTTAATGATTGTCTCGTTGCTAGTACAACCCTCTTGTCAATATGCCTGATATTTTTATAAAAAATTCCTTTCAGCTTAAAGTCGATGCAGATGATGTTATATCTACCATCGCTTAATATACTCTGGACTACTTCGTGCCGTTTCTATGATGCCAGACAGGATCCTCACTTTTACTCGTTCAAAGGAGCAAGTTTGTAAGCTTAGGACCTGTTTTATGCTTCTTTGCTGAACTATTTGAAGATCTGGTATTTTACACGTCAACTTTCTTCTCATCCGAAAGAATCTCACTTTTCTATATAAATTTACTTTATTTATTTATTGTCCCTTTTTGTTTTCTCAACCTTCTCTGCTGTGGTGTCTTGTCAGTCAATTATCTATGTCGATGACACACCATCTTCTGTTCAAGAATGCTCCTAAGATTGGTGAATCAGACAACCAAGCATCCAGAGATGCCATGGATATACCCCAGATTGGGAGCTGCCGTTGGGTAACGGTCACTTTTGTAGCCTTGAATATTTGATGTTTTCATTTGTTTACAACATTTTAATGATGTAATCATAGACTAGAAATTTCATCAAGCTCCCACCAGCGATACGAAAAAGCATGTAAATGGGCTATATGCTCGAGTTCGTGTAGCAAACTTGGCAGAACGGCACCTTAAATGACGTTTTAGATCATGATTTTGTCAAGTGCTTTATGCAGAAAAATGTAGAGTATTCTAACATTTTGGATGTTTGGTATCATGCTCATTACAGCCGGCTCAACCTTCAATGGCCATAGGAATACTTTAGTCAATGAGATTAACCGATATCTTCATTTTGACATAAAGAAGTTTTGATCAGATGTCATCATGTAAACTAACTAAACTAACTGTGATCTTTGTTTCCAAACTTTATATTAAACTTGATATGTGTGGCTAGCAACACATATACATGAACAGCTTATACTAAAACAAGTTTCTAGTGATCAAAATAGAGAATCTTCAAAAAAGATAGAACCTTAAAGCATAAAAACTTCAAACATGATAGTATATGATATATTAAAACTTTACTCAAGTGGTAATGCTTGTGTTGTTCTTGATATCATAAAATTGACTTTCATTTTGAGGCTTTGGAGTGGTAACCTCAACGTCTTTCAATGGAAGTATGTTGTTCATCTCTCTGCTTTTGCCCCACAACACCATGTATAAACCACACACAATCAGCACTGCTCCAATCACACTACAAAGCTCAACAAAATTTTCGTTAATAATTGTTGTATTTAGAAGACTAAATGATTAAATTGTAAAATTTTGAAGGTACCTGCCAAGGTGCAAGCTTTCTTGGAGGCATAGGGATCCAGCAATAGCTACCAGGAGAAGCATAAGAGGGCTGAAACTAGACACATACAATGGCCCTCTCATACGTACGCACCACGCCATCAGCGTCACCATGGCTCCCGACGCCACGATCCCCTGTATCCAAATCCATTATATGTATGTCGTATTATTAAGTGAACCAAAGGATCATATCTAAAAGTTTAAAAAGCTTAAAAATAAATAATTTACGGCAAATGCGACCGTGAGAAGCCTGATATTCCAACCCAATTTCCATTGCTTCCAATCCCTCTCCACACAAATTGATATTGCCAACCCTTGAATTGCTCCCATCATACACATCAACGCCGTGCTCGAGTATTGGCATGGATATATTTTCGTCATTTTTGTCTGCCACCAAAATCAAATCTTACATATAAGATCTATTCAATAGTAGTCGACTATGTTTGAGAAATCTAACATATCTTTCTCCATTTAGGTTAATATTTTATGTCTTATCCACTTTAGGTGTACTCAAATTCAATTTTTGGTTCATATTATATACAACACTATAGAATAAAGAAGCATCAACAATGGTAACCTGAAGGATGAGCCAGAAAGAGTAAGAGAGGCAGCTGGCGAGAGCCAGCAGACTTCCAAGCACAAAATTGTGGGAGTGGTGAGGATTTTGAGGAAGATGTGCCAAGTGTCCTCCACGGAGAAGGTCCACGTGGGTTGACCAAATGCTGATCTGGATGCCTTTGTAGAAAGTAAGAAACATGGCCCCACCAATCCCCACCAACGTTCCTGCCACCTTGGCCACCCCTTCCTTGCTCCTCATCTCCAACTTTTCCATCCTACACATGTCCGTACACCTTAACCTCATAACCTTAATTAATTAATTAATTAATTGTTAAAATAGTTTGAATTTTCATCTTATCTCAAAATAAAATTACTAAATTGCAATAAAAAAAATATAATTTTAATAGTATTGCAACAAATTTATGTTTAAAATCCTTAGAATTTTAAGAAATTTATCAGCATTATAATCAAACATAATATTATTTTATATTTTGACATCTTATTCTCGAGTGTCCATTACTTTTAGACAGCCATCTCGACTGTAAATCAAACACTTCGTGTATTTAAAGCTACTTTTTTTTTTTCTTCTCTTTTTCCAATATTCAAAGTTGAATTGAGTTGCTACGCTAAAAGGTTCTTGGATTTTACATCACTCGTAATCAAATTGAAGTTTTTGTTTGATTTTTCCAAAAGAGGGTTTTGCTGGGTTACCCAAAGTAGAAGGACTTCCAAGTAAACATATGGTCATCCTTTTTAATTTTTTTTTTTTTTTTAATAAAGTGATTGTGATACATCATCATACATACATGCTCATAAATCTTTTTTTTTTCTTTTTTATTTATAAATTTTAATTCTAAATTATCATACCTAATTTTGTAAATTTATGAAAAAAAAAATACAATAAGAAAAAAAAATTAAAAAAAAAAGTGTAGATTTATGAAATTTTGATATAAAATACAATAAGAAATTTTGATAGTAGTTGTTTTAGTGTTTAGGAACGATTAAATATACAACTCAAATGACCCAATAATCTAAACGACTCGAATTATCTAATCTAAATTTTAAAAGTTGAGTTGACTTTTTTTTCTTTTTTGAGTTGGGTTTGGGTTTGGTTAGCGAGTTAGGGTTTTTGGATCGGTTCAACTCGATCCGAAGTAAAATTTAACATATGTTATACGTTAGGGTTTATTTCTTTAATTTTCACCTTCACCTAAGAGTGTTCAAATGACATAATATCTCGAATATTCCAAACTTTTGAATATTCAAATATGAAGTTCGATAAGATTTTAGTTATTAAGGTTAATAATTAAAAGTTTCTAAAATAAACCAACAATGAGGCGATTGATTGGATTGGATTGAATAATGAACTCTGTTTAATTGATTCGAATGACCAACTGAATTCAACTCTAACTCGTGTATACTCCTAACTCAAACTAAACAACAAAAGTTTAAGTTTATTTGTTTATGTTGGGTATAAGAGATGTGGATATTGTTACCCGAAGGAGAGGGCGAGAAGGAAGGTAATAGCCGGAGCGAGATTCTGCATGGCCGAAACAAATGTTGCTGACGTCATTGCCAAACTCTGTACGTATAAGTTTTGACTCAACGTCCCTCTGTCCAAATAAATTGCACTTCTTATTCATTTCTGTTCCCGTACACATTCTAATGAAAATATTTGCATGTAAAACTAACTGTAACGAGTGTTTTTTTTATTAATTTAGCTTACGTACCCAAATAATCCACAAAGAAATCCATAGAAGAGTATGGAGCGTGTCATCTTCGGCCGTTTATTCCTGTTAGAAATTTAAATTAGAATGGATACATAATGATACGAAAATCTCTCTTTATTTTAAAGGGAAAACTCAATGTAGACGAAAAGAAAAAAACCTTTCGAGAAAGAAGGCAAGGGGAAACATGAAAAGGGAAGCGAATACGAAACGAAAAGCGATCATGATCATCAGATTCATTCCATCGTTGAGAGCCAATTTGTAGAGAACGTTGACGCCTGCGAACACCGACTGAACCAGAAGCATCAGAAGGGCGGGTTTGGCAGTGGCATGGAAGGTGCCATTGGTGCATATTGTGGTGCCTGATGATCCAACCCCTGACTCCATTATTATGGTATTATGTGCAAACCCCTGTTGTGTGGGAGAGTATTTATTGACCAAGAATGGAACCACAAACATTGAACACACCCCCAAAAAATGTGTGATATCACTGCTTTTCCAATGGCTGACATGTAAAGTGTTCAAGCTGTGCCCATTTTCCCTGCCTTTCCTCCATGTTCAAGGCCTAAATAGATGTCACTTTCATACCACTAATAACTTAGTCCATTGTACTTAGGTTTGTAACGAGATTTCTCAAACAAGTTGGTCGGTAGGGATTCGATATGTTTAAGGTAACCAATCACTAATGATCACTTTGAGAAGTGATTGCTGAAAAAAGTTTTCGTAGGAACGTTAGATGTTGTGTGTTGTGTATAATTAATCACTAAAGTCCCTCGATTTCGTTTGATTAGTCATATGATGATTTGCATATTTGATTCTGATAGGGGCGTCTATGTGATTGGCTCCTTAGAGGGTTATTTCCCATGAAAGTCAACTTTTAATATAAGTTGAGCTTTTCTCGTGTTCAGATGATAGCCCCTGACCAGCTTTTGACACGATAGAAAGTCACTGAATTTCATTTGATTAGTCATATGATGATTTGCATATTTGACTCCGACAGGGGCGTCTTTGTGAATGGCTCCTTCGAGGGTTATGTCCCATGCAAGTCAAGTTTTAATATAAGTTGAGCTTTTCTCGTGTTCAGATGATAGCCCCTGACCAGCTTTTGACACGATAGAAAGTCACTGAATTTCATTTGATTAGTCATATGATGATTTGCATATTTGACTCCGACAGGGACGTCTTTGTGAATGGCTCCTTCGAGGGTTATGTCCCATGCCAGTCAAGTTTTAATATAAGTTGAGCTTTTCTCGTGTTCAGATGATAGCCCCTGACCAGCTTTTGACACGATAGAAAGTCACTGAATTTCATTTGATTAGTCATATGATGATTTGCATATTTGACTCCGACAGGGGCGTCTTTGTGAATGGCTCCTTCGAGGGTTATGTCCCATGCAAGTCAAGTTTTAATATAAGTTGAGCTTTTCTCGTGTTCAGATGATAGCCCCTGACCAGATTTTGACACGATAGAAAGTCACTGAATTTCATTTGATTAGTCATATGATGATTTGCATATTTGACTCCGACAGGGGCGTCTTTGTGAATGGCTCCTTCGAGGGTTATGTCCCATGCAAGTCAAATTTTAATATAAGTTGAGCTTTTCTCGTGTTTAGATGATAGCCCCTGACCAGCTTTTGACACGATAGAAAGTTATCCACATACTCTTACCCGATACAAAAACCAACTGATGAGGTAGACGAACCACATTTTTGACCTATTAGCAATAACTTTCACAGTGCATTTATACAAGATATTACGGCCAGGGAAAAAAAACATAGATAAAAGATTTTTTTTTTTAAAAAATAAAAATGGGATTTTAGGTTTAAAAAATAAAAAATAAAATCAGCCTAATAAAAATGGGAACAGTGGGGGAGGAAGGAAGGTATTTAGTTTTACGAGATTAACCTCGGTTCAAGGGTATATAAGCGAAAACGAGGAGGGAGAAATAGGGAAATTCACACATTGAACGAAGTTGGGCCTGGGGCAGCCCTAGTAGCGTATAGTGTGTCAACAACTCTTTCGCGACCTGCGTCATCTTCTTCGATACACCGACCAACTCTGCTCCCTCACTCATTTCTCTCTTCTGCTCAAATCTCTGCATTTTCATTTGCTTCCCATGGCTACAACCTCTCCATCCAGGTATTCTCTTCCACTTTCTCCTCTTTTTCTTCTTCTCTCTACCCTCAAATTCTGAAATTAATCTACACTTCCCCCAATCCCTTTGCTTTTTCACTCTTATCGTTGTCTACGCGACTGCCATTTTCGTAGTTCCCCCTCTACTTCTCTTGTTTCTGCTGCAATTACGGCGCTTTTAGCTTTCTCATTTTCATTTCCCTCTAGATCTCTTAGATGGCCATGATTTTTCATACTAAAGCTTCCTTCTCTAATTTGGTTCATGCTTATTCGGATACTTTTCTTGTCTTTTTGGTGTAAACCAGCGATATGTCATTGCTTCAGGATTTTGTATTTTTTGTTCTTACTATGTATTACATC
>NC_036650.1:75584-137748 GCF_002806865.2 Cucurbita pepo subsp. pepo | reverse complement strand
TATTTTCTGTTTGTTGATGTTAACAAATTTTAAGATGTCTACCTCACAAAGAAATTTAAAAGACGGATTGAGGATGATGGGATATTTTGTTCCTGTAGCCCTACATCAGGATCTCCAGGTGTCTGCGATAGAGATTGCCATTGTGGGTAAGCAATTTGCCGTTAAGTTGCCTAGGTACCATGGCTAATGGAATTCTATATGTTCTTTTGTCTTTGCATTTTCTCCATCCGTAACTTTGGAAATTTTAGCTTCTAAGTTACCGCCCTGTCAACATTGTAATATGGAGTGTATTGTTTTGTAGGTTAATATGATCACCAAAAAAAAAGAAAAAAAAAATCAGCAGTATTTGAAAAGTTATAAACCAGAAATTACGTAAGAAACATATCAACAGAATCTCCAAACCAGAACTAATGAAACCACAAATTGGAAAGATAGAAGGAAATAGTCCAACGCGAAATAATTTAAAAAATGAAGAACTTTGAAAATCTTTGGATTGAGCACAACATGAATACCCTCATTGGAACAGAGCATTCGTTGCGGGGGTACTTTTGTTTTTGAAAGGCAGCTTTTTTCTTTCAAGCCAAATTCCCTTTATCAAAGATTTTAACACAATTGACCCATAACACTCTTGCATGCTTTTCCTTTAAAATTGCGGCCACAAAGAAATGAAGAAATTTTTTTCCCTTAAAATAGCTAACCCGAGAATTATCAAAATCTGAGAGGAAGCCTCCCACAATTGCGTGCTGTTATGTAACAATGGAAATAGGTATGATGAAGGTTCTCTCCAGCCTTAAGACGAAGTGGACTGGAGCTAGGATTTAAGGACCAATCTGGACATTTTCTTTGAATGTTGTTAGCCGTATTCAAAATTGAAGAAATACGATCAACTTTATTCGAACTTCCAGCTCCTTCTATCATTCCTCCTTGAGAGTAATCTTCGTTCTAATAGTTCCAAGATCCTGCCATATTCATTTCATCATTTAAATCTGTTTTGAGTTCTAACTGAATCTTGCCAAAACTTTCCAGCACCTTGAGATTTTTGTTGCAGTGGAATCACAATCCATTCTCCTTTTTAAAATGATGCAATTCAAGCTTTAGAACTTTGCCCCTGTCTATGTACCTGGTTTTGATTTTGTTCTTAATGTTCTAGTAGTTTCAATTTTACCTTCAACTTTTTAATTGGTAACAAATGAGACTTTCAGCTAGCAATCTCCATTACTATTGTAACTTTCAAAGTGTTACGAACTAAATTAAAAGCAAAATAAATATACGGAATGCACCTTACGTCTGTAAGTTTCAATGCCCTTTGTAAATAAGTGGTCTACACAATTATATTCTTTGTGGCCAAGCTTGTTGATTTCTATGTAAGGGCTTGAACCCTGTTCCTACATTTGTTTGTCCTGTATCTGTAGAATGCTGTTGTCTAGCTGTTCTTCAGGCTGCAAGTGTGGGATTTCATGTCTCAACAAACCATTTCAGCACCGGCCTGTGAAGAAGATGAAACTGGTTGAGGTACTATTACAGGGAATTTGATAAACTACAGTATGAATTTCTCGTAGCATCTTTTTTCTTTTCTCTTGAAAAAAGAAGTTTTTTTTTTTTTTTTTGTAGGCTGTATTTAGTTTTATTTGTAAATGGGGTGTTTGGTTTCGAATCAACTATCTAAGTTGCTGTTTGATGCCCAAAGCATTTTTTAATCTTAACTTATAGCACTTGTTTTGCCAATTGAAAATCTCTCCTTAGTGTGGATATCTCATCGTCGTTTTGTATTGCTTTGTCTACAATACAAGTCACGTTTCATATACATAAAAAGGCATCAGCAAGTCATTTGTCTGTACCATTTAACAAGTTAATTTGGTTAGACAAAACCAAGCTACCCAACTCCAAGCTATAAACACCTAGATTTATTAACAGCATAAACCGAACAATGCCTATTAGGCAGTCCCAAAGAAAAGCAAATTTATGAAGTCAGGGAGAGAAGATTTTACTTGTTGATCGTGGTTTTATGGCTGGATATATCTAGAGTAGCATATTTCGACCTGTTGGATTCCAGTTATTAGAACCGATAGGCATCTCAACTAAACGCAATAGGTGACTTCAACTAGATGAGTATCTAAGTTTTTTTTTTACCATCGGTATTCAGTAATTGTTCTCTACATGAGAATGTAATTAGTAAGGTGTGAAAACATGCATTTTTTTTTTCTGGTCTTGTTTTAACCTTGCTGGGAATTATTTCATAAGATAAATGCGCAGGGAATTATTTCATAAGATAAATGCACAGGTAATTATTTCATGATTTATGTTGAGTTGAAATGGCCAGTTAAATTAAGCTATACCTTGTAGACTGAGAAATGCGGTTCTGGGATTGTAGCTGATGAAGATATCAAACATGGAGAGTTTGTAATAGAATATGTAGGCGAAGGTAATGTTTCTCTTTATTTAATTTTTGAATTTTATGATTTTTTGCATAATGTAATGTGATGCACTACTTTTAAGACATAATGGGTGCACTTATTAATCATGCAGTAATTGATGACAAAACATGTGAAGAAAGGCTATGGAACATGAAGCATCGTGGAGAGACAAACTTCTATCTATGCGAGATCAATCGAGATATGGTAATTGATGCCACATACAAGGGAAATAAGTCGAGATATATAAATCATAGTTGTTGTCCCAATACAGAGATGCAAAAATGGTATTGCCCCGATCCTTCAACTTTCCAATTTATATCGTGTTATATTTTTGAAATTTAAAGAGCATGGATACGTGGCAAACATATGGCACGTCATGGACATTTGATATTGATGCAACATGGCATGTAGGTAAGAACGTGCCAACTTGTAAAATAGGGGACATGACATGTTGGGTGGGACACATTAGGTTTTTTGTTTTTATGTTTTTTACATACATTATTGAATACTGAAGAATAAATCTGTTTCTAAATTTTAACATCGAAGGGGAATATAATTCTTAATGACTAATGAGAGAGCTAATCTGTTTATCTTTCAGGTGGGCTTTTCTATTATCTTCATTTTCCATTGGATAGTGGAATTTTTAATTGAGTGGAGGGTCTATAATTTGTTTTTGTTATATTTGTACAAATATGTCCTAAACATGTCCTTAACTTGTTACCAGCATGTTGAAAAACTTGCAAATATTGAAATAAACACTCTTTTTTCACGTTTGAGCAGGTTCGCATGTGTAAATAGTGTCTGTGTTTTATTGCTTGATATGAGATTATTTTGGAGTAATTGCTGTATATGAATTGTTCTTTTAAAGGATTATAGACGGAGAGACGAGAATTGGCATATTTGCGACTCAAGACATACAGAAGGGCGAGCATCTAACTTATGATTATCAGTATGGTTGCTTGCTAAACTCTTGACCTATGCTATATGTAAAGTACTTTTCGTGCATTCTTTTATGAAAATGATGAATCTTTTAGTCACATGTTTGTTTTATATGATTACTATAATGGAAATATTGTGGCATCTATTCTATTATCTACTGTTTTATTTCCTGTACTGCTTGTCCCTGGCTAATAAACTTAGCAGGTTTGTTCAGTTTGGTGCCGATCAAGATTGTCATTGTGGTGCTGTTGGCTGCAGAAGAAAGCTGGGTGTAAGACCTACGAAGCCAAAGATATCTTCGGACGCTGCGTTGAAACTTGTAGCTTGCCAGGTGGCTGTATCTTCACCTAAGCTGAAAGCAATCTTGTCTGGAAGAGATGTAAGTACAGCTGTACTAGTTTGCTGAGGTTGTGATGCTCTATGTTACCTCTTTTGCACATATTTTTTGTATATGTTGCTTTTATATGTGATTACTATTATCATTCACGTATGTTTAAATAGTTGAGGGTCCTTATATAAAGACTTTTTTTTGGTAAGACGTTCCATGTAAAGATTAACATGCGGTGACAGTCATTCCTCAAAAGAATACATGGGATGCATGTAAAAGCTTTTTGGAATTTCGTTATAAATTCATGGGATGCATTTCAACATTGCAAACAAGTACTAGAAGTACATGTATGATATACGTTAAAAATTAAGGCTCAAGTATTTCTTTCTTTAAGTTACTGCATCAATAAAAATTTCTGATATGAATTTTTTTAATACAAGAAATAGTAGTTATAGAAAGAGAACTGTAAAGAGAACTTTTTCAGTGTAAAAAAGCAGCAAAAATTTCTTAGGATGATAGTCACGTCTTAAAGAACTGTTGCAGCCTTGCTGGTGGCTTTTAGAAATTGGGGTATACCATGTAGGGTGTTCTGCTTATGATCCCAAAAGTCAGCATGATCACAACCTTCGGTTTTAGGGAGTGGGTGTGGGCTTGAGGACACAGTACTTAATGATGACGAAGAGTTAGGTTCTTGTTACTTAATATGTATGCGTCCCACCATTGTTTTAGCTAAGTTTTAAACAGCATGCGCTTAAGCCAAGTCAATCAATTGCCTTGCCTTGGTGAGTGTCTGCTTCTTTCTTAAGTGCAACATATCAAAATAAACTATAAAGTGAAATAAAGACAAACTTGAATAGAATATTGTTGGACCTCTTTTTCCAAACTTTCTCATCCTAAGTTCCTTCTATCACCTTCTTCTCTTAGTAATGGATTCTTACCTCGCTAATTTCAAGACTGCTACATTGTTTTTGCTTAGATACACATATATATATATATATCCACTTACAATTTTTTTCTTTTAATTGCACAATGTATTTCCTGTAACTGTACGGGATGAAACTAATTGAGTTTATTTTGTGGGCAGGTTATCAAAAATGGAACTTTGCATGTAGGTAAGTCCAGTATTATCTGACCACTTTAGTAGGATCTAGTGCTGATGGATGCCACAGCTTTCTTCTGTAAGCCAATGAAGTAATTAGAAAAGTTTTCTATTTGACTTCTTATTCAGGAAGTTCAAAGCAGGCACGCAACCAGCAAGTGGTGCACGCCTATAATTGCATTGGTGAGGTCATTTGGATTGCTCGCCCCATCAGTGGAAGGTACGTTAGCTCTTCTATCATATTTCTTAGTGAACTAAAGTTGGAGGTGGCTATTTATTGAGTTAATAATGTGAGGACGGCATACATGCATGCATTATTTTACTGGTTTATGTACTAATTATTTTTCTGAAACGGAAACTCAGACAACTTATTAATCTAGTTAAAAAGTATACAAAACGCTTTATCACCCATTGGAGCTTACATAAAATACGCTCAGAACTAGTTTTCATTGTTAATCACATAATTGCTTTTCTAAAGAGCACCAATTACCTACATTGAACCTAGACTTCTTTGTCACGTCCTCCCAACTCAACTTTTTTTTTGAAAATTTTATATTCTCTCTGATCGGCAGAACATCTCTGAATTCTGATTTATTAGAATGGACGAAACTGTCTTTCTCAGTTTATCTATCTTCTGAAACCATTTACACACAAATATACATTCTTCTCAACTGAATTATGCAACGGACATTGAACATTTATGAGTCTTAGATTATCTTCCGGTTATCTTTCTGCTGTTTGACAGTGAGAAAATAAATTCTGCTGATATCCCTTTTTACTGTACCAAGGCACATGAATTTGGAAGGAGAGCCAATTTTGGACTCTTCTGCAATTTTCTTCCATACTCAATACTTCGAAACAAAATCACAAAAGCATTTCACCTTTTTTGGCAGCTTTGCTTTTCAAAACACTTTCCTCAAATTTTCCTGTGACTACCTCCCATGTTAAACTGAGGAACAATGATTTTTTTGAAATAATTCCTGCAGGTTTCTATGTCTGCGGTCCTTTATCTTCATTATTCGTTGGCTTCACATCTGCCAACATCTCTAATTCGACAATGCACCCAAATCTAGGATTTCTTGTTCTAATATATTCTGCTCAACACTGTTCTCCAGCTAGACGTCACCTCTTCTATAAAATTCTTCACACCCAACTTTTGAGACTGCTATATTGCATATGCTACAAAACAAACTCTTCATACCTATTGCCCTACCATTTTTCATTTCCAAAGGACGTTCCTCTTCCATCTCCTAATCTTATTCTGTGAACTGATTTATCACTGTATAACTTCTATAGACCACCAAGCGATACATCTATTGTTGTTTTGATTCTAATTTATTCTCCATCCAAAACCTTCAACCACACGTTTACTAGCAAATGCCAAATGTCTTTAGTTTCAAAAGAAATCTTCAGCTACTTTGCCATCCTAGCTTCCTTCACCAAAACATAAAGAAATACAAATGCATATCTAGTATTGACTCGATATTTGCTGATAGGCCATGAAGACACATAAGGCTTACTATGTAAGCAAGTCTACAAAACCCAGAACTTTAGACACTCATACCAATTGTAACTCTCAGGCTCTAGATTCAGAAACCGAAGTTTGAATCACAGGTCCAGAGCGTTATAGATGCTTGGCTTGGAGGAGTTTTATGTCATCATGGGTGACTGACCTTCAAGGAATTTTTCTAGGAAGCATATGAGTAAGGACTAATCATTTTGAAAATAACTATGTTGGTTTGTGGGGTGCAATTTTCACTCTAAAAAATAGTTCAATACAAGCCAGTATTGCCAGGTGGTAGAGGATGTAGGGGAATACTGAATCTGGATTTGAGTATGGGGTTGTATCCTTGGTTTGGATCGTTAAAAGGTGGTATCAGAGAATAACCTCTCCTATAAGATGTTATTTGGGGATGAACCAAGGTGAAAACTAGCGAGCGTGTGATACCCGAGTAAAGGAGGGGTACATAAATCCAACCACATGTGATGAGAGGCATTCTCAGAATATACAAGTTAAGAACGGTTGAAAAGGATTAATGGTTACTGTACATACCAACAAAGTGCATCTTTCTTTTTTGAAGGCTCAATCATAAGAGCTCCAAAATTAAGTGGGTTCGGCTTGGAGGGATCCATTGATGGGTGACCTCTGGGAAGTTTTCCTAATAAACATGTGAGAGAGTACAAAACATATTGAAAAGACTTGAGTTAATCTATGTGGACATTCTTAGAAGCAATTCAAGACAATTAGGTAGCATAATCAGGTTGCATGAGATGCAGACGTATGTCTAGGCTGGCGGGTGCTTAATTCAGATTTTGAGTTTTGGGCTTTGGGCACTATAGATGGCAACAAAATAGAACCTCTCCTAGTAGGATGTGGTTTGGAGATGGATGAAGGCAGAAGCTGGTAGGCATGTGCCACTCGAGTAAAGGAGGGTATACGAACTGAAGACCACATCTGAATGAGAAGAAGAATCATGAGGATATGAAAGTATGGTTAATAAATCGTTAAAAGAATCTTAGGGCTTGGGGTGTTACATTCAAAATATGTTCACTTCATTGAGAGAAAGGAAAGCATATACGAGCATACCAAAAATCCAAGGCCGAACAACAAAAGGAGTTTGACGCTAACTACAAAGCATTGCGCTTATTCAAAAAAAGCAAAACTAAGCTCCTAATTCAAAAGAAAAGAAAAAAAAAAAAAAAAAAAAAACTGACAACCATAAAGAGGCATTACAATCTTTCCACCTCCCAAACTTTTCACTTCCAAAGAAACTAGTCTGCCACAAAACTATGCCCTTCTGGGAGAATTCAAAAGCACCTCTCCACCTGTGCCATATCGTCTCTATGCCAAACCCAACAAACACCAAATGATCTCATCCCATGACTCCGAAGGTAGTGAGCAATTTGTCAATCCTAAACCAGATAATCTAGATCCACCTCGTGTCTCCCGTTGAGAAGCACCCTTGTGGGAACAAAACAAAGGAAGAGTGTTTTTTAACGTGATTTGTGGTGTTAACTTTCCCATATAAAATGTGCCTCGTAATATGACCTTCTTTGGAAGTTTAACCTTCTAGAGAGAGCAAACGAAGAGGTAACGGGGGCAGCTGGAGAGGGACAAAGGGAAGACTAAATGTGAAAGAATGAATGACAATAAAAGCCCCTAGGAGAGTTAGGGACCAAGTTCTAACATTACTTCTCCTTGGAATCACATGTTCAGTCTCGAAGAATGGAAAAAAAAAGGACCCACCACCATCCAAAGCCTCTCTATCAAACAAAGGTCTTCGAAAACCCAAGAGTTCGAAAAAGGAGGTTATGTGGAAGGCAACACTTAAAAAGTAATGACAGGGTCTTCAATAACAGGCTTCTAGTGTTGGATGCTTGAATCACCTTCTGGGAAACCATCTTAAAACTTTTTTGGCATGGGGGTTTTGGATTTCTTCCTCTCTTATTGAAATTTCACTTTATCAATGAAATGATAATTTCTCATTAATTTGTTTTAAAAAAATATTCCGTATGTACCAATCCCTGTTGTAGCATCGCATCTGTTGTTCTAGCACAGGATACAATTCATAATTTATTATGAGATTATATTCGATGTTTAACACTTCCTCAAATGTTTCAGGTCTTTTGGTATTATAAAGAGATTTGATCGATATTCCAGAAAACATTCCGTAAGTTAACTTGTTTAAAACCTCATTTTCTAGATCTTGTATATCATAGAACTGTTCAATAGTAGTCTGTTTAATATTGTTGCAGATCATGTTTGAAGACGGCAATGTAGAATTTCTTGACATGTCAAAAGAGGATTGGGAATTCGCAAGGCTGTGATAAGAGTTGTAGAGGGTATGCAGAGTGCAGCATTAACGTGAGAATCAGCAACATGAATACACATTCACTTACTTACCTTTTGGGAAACTAAGCGAGGAAGGGCAGAAGGGTTCCTCTCTCAGGCTATTGTAGTAAGCAAAACTTCTTCTGATGATGCTGGACTCTTAATTGAAACCCGAAATCTGAACAAAGTAGAAAGGAAAAGGGTAAAGAAAAAAGATGATGATTGTGATATTGTATTGTTGGTGAGAATGTTGTATGATATGTAATACTGTTCTTTTACATTAGAAAAAAGAATAAGGACTCGCCCAAATCGACTTCGTTAGGTTAGTATAGTTTCGGGATCAGCGTGGGAATTATTTTTGAACCGTCTTCTATTCCTCATCATACCAACTGTTGTAAAGTGTATTGATTGTATCTCTCTCCCTCTGCCTGTTAATGTCACTCAGTGGCATTGCTTATTAATCCATTCATAACACATTTACTACCCTTCTCTTCTTCCATTCATGTAGCATATATATATATATTTAAATGTTTTTTTTTTTTAATTAAGAGTATTAATGGAAATTAAATAAAAGTTTATAGGCTCCATGGCCCACTCAAAATTGTAGATGGTTTGGTGTAAAAAAAAGTCTCCAATCTCAGATCTGTCTCCACAACCACCAATACCTATCTCCCTTCCCATTCACATCTTCTCTCTCCTACCATTCACCATCTCACCTACCTCTCTCCCACTTTCCTTTCTTTTTTTTAAAATAATTAAAAAAAATGAAAGCGAAATTCTGATCGGGTCCATCTAATCTAATCCTATGTATGGGTCAATCTAATCTCACATATCCTGTTATTTTCCCTTCCAGAATTTGGATTGAAATACTCATAAATGGTATTATGTATAAAGCAATATGAAACAAGACTAGAATTACAAAAATATTAAAACAACATTTAGTTATATTTTGTTACATTAATTATTGAAATGTACAATAAAGTGTAGTGTAGACTCATTTTTTCAAAAAATAAAAAAGTTTCCTTTCCTTTATATATATATATATATATTTTCCTGTAATTTGATAAAAAAATAATTAAAAAATGATGAGTCAGAAAAAAAAAAAAAAAAATAGAAATGAGAGATGGATGAGGTTTAAAAGATGTTCACCGACAGCTGCCAGAGGTGATTGAGGTGATTTCCTATCTTCCTTCTCATTCTCTGTTTCACTGATCTCTCAATCTCTCAATCTCCTCTTTTCTCTCTCTTCCTCACTCTTCAATTTCAATTCTCCCCATATCATTCACATTGCTCATTTCCTCACTCTTCAATTTCAATTCTCCCCATATCATTCACATTGCTGATTTCCTCACCAACACACACGCACCCACCCTTGCTGCTTCCGATCTGTAGCTTCTACGCCACTACAGGGAAGAGGAGATGAAGGTGATTGACAAGATCACGGCAGCCACCGCCGGTGATGGCGGCAGAGTTGTGTTCTCCTTTGAGTACTTCCCGCCCAAGACGGAGGACGGTGTTGATAACCTCTTCGACAGGATGGACCGGATGGTGGCTCATAATCCTTCCTTCTGTGACATTACTTGGGGCGCCGGTGGCTCCACCGCCGATCTCACCCTCGACATTGCTAACAAGATGCAGAACATGATCTGTGTCGAGACCATGATGCATCTTACCTGCACCAATATGCCTGTTGAGAAGATCGACCATGCTCTTCAGACTATTAAGTCTAATGGCCTTCAGAATGTCCTCGCGCTTCGCGGCGACCCTCCTCATGGACAGGATAAATTCGTCCAGATCGAAGGCGGCTTCGCTTGTGCTCTCGATCTTGTACTCTACAATGGCTTCGTCTCTCTTCGTTCTCTCTGTTCTGTGTTTCTGCTCTCTAAATGTTTCCATTTCTTATTCGTAGGTTAAGCACATCAGGGAGAAGTATGGTGACTACTTCGGCATTACTGTAGCTGGATATCCAGGTTTCTTTTTTGTGTTTTGATCGAAAGTTACAGATCTACTTGCAAATGCCTTTTCTTTTCTGTAACTAACGGAATGCTAATGCTTAATTCTATTCTATTCTATTCTATTCTTCTCAGAGGCACATCCGGACGTGATTGGAAGCAATGGCGTGGCCACGACTGAAGGCTACCAGAGCGATCTGGCTTATCTTAAGAAAAAGGTGAATCTGATCTTTAAGCAATTTAATTCCTCTTCCCCTGTTCTTACATGGATTACATTTTATATGCTATTTTGTCTGTTCTTCTCTTTCTTTTTCGATTGCTTTTATTTACTATATTGTCTTTGCTTCTTTTCAGTTTGATGCCGGGGCTGATCTGATTGTTACCCAACTCTTCTATGACACTGACATTTTCCTCAAGTTTGTTAACGATTGTCGTCAAATTGGAATTACTTGTCCGATTGTACCTGGTATTATGCCCATCAATAATTACAAAGGTTTCTTACGCATGACCAGCTTTTGCAAAACGAAGGTACTAACCTCTCTCTAATCTTTTGATTAATGGCCTTGATTTAAATTAAATGCGTCCACTCTAGAAAAATTTACGACCAGCGATCATCAAAATTTTGCCCTTTCTTCTCCAAAGAAATATTAATATTATCTGTAATGTTAAATTGTTTCTCTTTTACCTGTATGTATGACTTTCGAAAAATTGCAGATTCCGGATGAGGTCATGGCTGCCTTAGAGCCAATCAAGGATAACGAAGAAGCTGTCAAAGCTTATGGAATTCACCTTGGAACTGAAATGTGCAAGAAGATTTTGGCTCATGGAATCAAGACTCTTCACATGTATACACTGAATATGGAGAAATCGGCATTGGCTATACTAATGGTATATTCCAGTATCCTAAACGTATTCTATCTTTACTTCCAATTATTGTTTCTATGGGTAATTTTGTCATTGGATNTTTTTTTTTTTTTTTTTTTTTTAATCTTTTTTGGAGGCTTGTAGTTTAATCTGTTTTTTTTGGGGTTAAGTCTTAAATGCATTTCTCTGCTCATGGCAGAATCTTGGTCTGATTGAAGAGAGCAAAGTCTCAAGATCATTACCTTGGAGGCGCCCTACAAATGTTTTCCGTATCAGGGAAGATGTTCGCCCAATCTTCTGGTATCTCTTATGCTTATTGCAAAATGAGGATGCATTCCTAATGATTTTGGATGCATAAAATTGTTTTACATTTTGCTAAATTTGGGATAGAGCTGATCTAGGTAGTTGTTGATCACAGGGCTAATCGTCCTAGAAGCTACATATCAAGGACCATAGGTTGGGAGCAGTACCCTCATGGTAGATGGAGTGATTCTAGTAATCCTTCATATGGGGCACTGACTGACTATCAGGTATGAACAATAAACTAGAACTTGTAAATGATCTATGTTGATATTTGTTACATACACACCTTCTAGAGAGATAGAGAGACAGAGACAGTTGTACGGAGGAGATTTCCTTTTAACATCTGGAATTATTTCTTGTGGACTGCCTGAAAACTTAGTTAACTCTTTGTGATCTGCATGAATTCGAGACTTAAAAGTAGGCTTTGTGAAATTTCCCGCATGATGTATCATTTACTTTGGCTTGGTCTGATTCATCTGACACGTCTCAAATCCTGTTGAAAGCTTCTGGTAGAATTTCCCCCAGATAATTTGTTTGTTTCTTTAGTTATTATAGGCAAGCGGGTGAGATGATTTCTTTTTCATGTTTCTCAAACGCTTCAAAGAGCTGAAAATTTGAACTTTACTTCATTCAATATTTATTTGAATATTGTTTTAGCACTTTTAACATAGTTTCTAGTGTGTTTAATCAGTGTTACTTTTGCTCTGTTTTGCACTTAAGTTTATGCGTCCACGTGCACGTGACAAGAAGCTTCTTGAGGAATGGGCTCTCTCATTGAAAAGCTTAGAGGATGTTTATGAGGTACTTTTCCTAACCAAGAGTGTGAAGAAAGTTTGTTATAATGTTAGCGATTGACCAGATATGTTATACTGTTTCATATCAGAAATTTATGAAGTACTGCCTTGGAAAGTTGAGAAGCAGTCCGTGGTCAGAATTAGACGGTCTTCAGGCTGAGACAAGAATAATAAGCGAACAGCTTGGTAAAATTAACATGAAAGGTTTCCTTTCAATCAACAGCCAACCAGCGGTTAATGGAGAAAGATCTGATTCTCCTTCTGTTGGTAAGTACAAATTAATCCATTCATACAATTAACTTTTTTGACAGCATAACTGAGTAATTATTTGAAAGTTTTGCAATACAGTCTCAGAGGTTAGTGGACAATGCTCTCTTCTTATCATTTCAAGAGTGGACGATTTCATCTTTGTTCGCCCTATAACTGTTGAAGTCAAAGGAAAAGTACTGAAATACTAAAACTGAACTAGATAATTTTTTCTCATGTAGCAAATTCATATTTGGCTAAAAAAACTAAATAAATAAAAACAATATATTACTGGCTCACCAATTGATAAATTTTAGTTTATTACATTATTTTATAAATAATGTTTGATTATTAATTATTAATATACTAATTCATAGGACCCTTTGACTGGCTAGTAAATTCATAAGTTAATGTATGAAGAATAATGAATGGTTTAAATTCTATTTTGTTCCTTGTAATTTCATGTTTGGTTCACAGGTCCCTGAACTTTTAATTAAGTGTTTTAGTTCTCAATTTCAATTATTCCGTTTTAATCCTTGAACATCCTTCTTTTTTTTTTTTCTTTTTTTTTTTTTGTTGTTGTTGTTGTCGTCTTTATTGGGGACTTGCTTCAAAACCAAAGCAAGTTAAATATGAAGAAATCATGCTATCAACATGCATCGAGTGATCTAATATAGAATTTCTTGGAACCTTCCCATAGACTTTCAGTAACTATAATTTTGTATCAGGGATTGAGGGAGAATTTAATATGCCCAAGGGAATGGAGCCCACTTCAGTTTCCATTCATATTCCCTTGAAAATCAGAAACCATTGTTGGACCTATCTCTCAAATACTACTAATGGTTATTTGAAGAGATGAAAAACGTGTTGACAGTATCCTACTAAAAGTGAATTCTTTGGCCTTTACCCACTTTGGAACTAGTTGGAAATTAATATGTAGTGGAACACGTTGTTCCTCTAATTGAACAACTAAGCATGATACCTTGATAGAAGTGTAAATTTTTACCATAAATAGATAACACCCTAACAAAACAATCATTTGTATGCAAGGGATCAGAGTCGCCTGTCTAGAGAGGGGGGGTATCTTCCCCTGTGCATCTTTTGTTTATTTGTTTAGTTTTGTAGTGATCAATTCAGTTTTGACTTATGATATTTGTGGCAATGGCGGCAGAATGCTTGTTTAGTCATCTGATCAGTGTTGGGATGATTAATAATGATTTGCAGGATGGGGTGGATCAGGAGGTTACGTTTATCAAAAGGCATACATCGAGTTTTTCTGTTCCAGGGAAAACTTGGATGCTGTTGTTGACAAATGCAGGGGCCTTCCATCTCTAACCTACATGGCAGTGAATAAGGAAGGCATTTGGGTATCCAACATCACTCAAAATGATGTGAATGCTGTAACATGGGGAGTTTTCCCAGCCAAAGAGATCGTCCAGCCAACTGTCGTCGATCCTGCCAGCTTTCTAGTTTGGAAAGATGAGGCATTTGAGATTTGGTCAAGGGGATGGGCTTCCTTGTACCCTGAGGGCGACCCGTCCCGAAAATTTCTCGAAGAGGTTGGTATACTTGTTATATCTTTTCAGTGCTCAATTAAATTCCCCGTTCTTTTTTCACCTGATATCACCCCTTGGTAGAGAAGTGTGGATTATTAAGTGATGGAAATGCTTTGAATCGAAATTTATGTTGTCATCGAAAGGCTTAATCAGGAAATGCTGTTTTATCTATAAAAGGTTAATCTTAATATGGTGATGGAAGCTAAGAAATTTTGTGGAAGATTACTATCTCGATGACAAAGCACTTTATTTGTTTCAGATACAGAGCAGCTATTACTTGGTGAGCTTGGTGGATAACGATTACGTCAATTCTAACCTCTTTGCTGCTTTGGAGGGATTCTGAGGTTGAGCTGCTATTCCTTTCCATGATTCTAGTTTTACTTCCATCTTTCGATCTCTCATTGAAACCTTGCCCGAGGTTAATGCAAGAAGAATTTTCTTTTTCCGTTTGCTTGAGTTTAATAATATGATTCCCAATAAGGGCTGTCCATTTATTAAGAACATTGGGATTTTAAAACTTCCCGAGGTTGAAGGTAATGTGTCATTCATTTGTGACTAAAAACATTAGATTAAAATATTTCTTAAGGTAGCCATAGCCTTGGGCATGGGATACTATATTATATGGTTTGTAGAATTTTCAATTTTTAACGTGTTTATCATTGGAAATTTACTTGTTTTTTGTTTTTTTATAGCACTCGTTTATTTTAATGGAAATTGGTTGAGAATATAACCCCTTCCCCTCATTTAAAAAATGATTGTGCTATAGGTTTGTATTTCAACTTTCAATTGTTCCTTGTGGTATTAAGTTGCTGTGATNGAATATAACCCCTTCCCCTCATTTAAAAAATGATTGTGCTATATTATAGGTTTGTATTTCAACTTTCAATTGTTCATTGTGGTATTAAGTTGCTGCGATTATTTTCTTGCAAAATTTTTTTTTTTTTTTGTTCTCCTCGAGTAATCCAGATGAGTCCTCATGAAATGACATATTGCTGTCACGAAAAGTTTGTTTCTCAGTGACTTATCTTTTCGGCTTGCTTGCGAGAAATCAATACTTGATTTCATACACTTCACATTTGCAATTCTATATGTTTTGGGGTTGGAAAGAGTGACTGAGGATTTGGGAAGAAACAATACATGAAATCAAGTAAAGAAAACCAGAGGCTGTGCAGGATAGAAAGCCCAAGGAAATCTGTTGCTAGTTAATGGTTAACAACCACCTCTGAATTCGGTATTGAATTTCAGAGCGCTGAGAAGCCCAAGTTTCATGAGAGATCATACACTACGAGCGGTCTCGACCTAGGGGTCTTAGCTGATGTGTATAATTGGTAAGGTACAGTTTCAATCTTATCTTTTCCATTAAGAAATGTTACAATATGTGAATGTAAAACATGTTACATTATGGCACTATGCACAACTTTTACCGCCAACAGTTCATCACAAGATCATGACAAACTAGCAACAAGACTAAGCTGAAATAGCCACAAAAAAGAAATCGACCAACAAACGGGTTGCATAGCGCTGAAGAGCACACTAGAGGCTGCTGCTAATTATATCTGGAGATCGTCCAATGAGAGCTCATGTGCAGTCAACATCTTAAGTTTCTGGACCAATAATTAAAGACAATATTTAATGAGAAATGATGGGTGCCACATGAATGGCAGAAAACAACTGCAAATCTGAATATAAAAGGTTGAAGCTAAATACCGTAATAAATTGTGGAGGATCATCAATACTTGTTGAACCTAAAACTACTTCTCTCTTCAACTTTGCTGTAAGCTTGTGACAAACCCGAAGCTGTAGGATAAAAAGACATAATTAATGTATCCAGACAAGTAACTAAAGAGAAGCATGAGTTCAAATTACACAAGAACAAAATTTACCTCGGACCTAGTTGCTCCACCTACAATAAACACAAAGATACGCTGTCCCATCTTCTTGAAATCACTAGATGTATGCCTCAATATTGAATCACTGTCCGAGGAGAGATTGTTAAACGTACAACAATGCATCGTACAGAAAATATGCCAGAAGAAAATATCCTAATCTCGAGATTGTTACAGGTTCAGGTATATTAGTCTCCGCCCAAACGATAAGCCACAATGATTCAACAACGAAAATAGAAAAGCATTTGAGAACAAGCATAATGTGGCAACTAAAAAAACAAAACTTGAAATAATGCACCTTGAGTATCCATCATCGGAATTACGAGGTCGAGCCCACGTTGGAGTCCGTCTTGATCTCATTGAATGAGCAGCTGGAGGTGGCTGAACTGTTGCTGTATGAGACAGTCCGTGGTAACTTGGACTGGGGTCATTTAGACATGGATATTCATCCTTGGATAATTCACCTTTGCTAAGTTTTTCCACTAGTTCCTGGAAATTAGTTTGCAGTTGCCCAATAAAACCTATTAATAATTGCATGTATGGATTGAACATATAAGTTTGACCATGAACTTACCTCTATGATGGGATAGAACCGCGATAATTGCCATGTTTCTTCATCACCATTATGTTGTTTCCTAACAGCACGCTTCTTCTGATGACAAAAGTATTTTCAGACATAAAAGAAATAAACTATAAGAAGCTAAGAGATAGACAGTTTTACCTTATGAATATCAAACTTCAAAGAAAATGACCCTAAGGAGCTTTTTTTGCTATCAGGTGCGGCACCAAGTAATCTCATGTTGGTAACTGCATTCATATCGTCCGGTGGTAGTTTCGCTAACTGTCAAGCGCTAACCGTCATCAAGATGTGAAGTACGAAGAATAAACAACGGCAATATCTTTGTTAATCATGTAAAATGATAAATACTTAATTAACTAAATAGCTGGTTGGTTGAAAAGGTTGTCCTTTCCTTCTTCAGAGTGAGGCGAACACTACTAACCTTCATTAAATTTTGACCTTTCTCGCCCTCAAATTTCTCAGGATAAATGGCTGCAAGAATCATCAACAACCGTAACTTACTTTCACGACTTGCATCCTGCCAAGATGTTCAATGTAGGTTTCATATTCGTATCCCGAGTGACGTACTTAAAAACATTGATATAGTTTCAGTAATCACCTCATTGGTCGTCAAAAATTTTATCACTTCTTTTGTTCCCGCATCTCCAAAAACAAGATCCTGCTCAATTTGTCCTAGTTCTCTAAGCCCTTGTTCCTTGATAAGCTTGTTTAGTTTTACTGCAATCTGAATTAATAAACTCAAAGTCAGTACCCTACAAAATCTTCAGAATTTATTTCCTACTCTTTGAGATGTTGAACATATTGTTGAGAAGGAGGAAATGAAGATTCTTTTTGCACCTTTCTGGAACACTTTCCAGTTTCTAAGGCTTCTGGACTCAGCAGAGTTCTCAGCTGATTATTTTTTTTTAAAAATAAAAATAAAATAGCATCTCCTCTCTCCTCCATCTATAAGCTAAAACTGTTTGCTCTAAGGAGAGGAAAAGCAACATACAACATTTGGTTCTTCTACAAGAAACTAACCTCTACATGTAGGGAGAGCTTGTCAATTTGTTCGCTATATTGTGGCAATGCTTGAACCATCTTTTGCAAATCCCTTGTGGAGAGTTCACTACTATTTCTATAGCACAGCCGAAAGTATATAGGTCAGAAATGCGACATCATCGTAAAGTAGGCTTGTTTTAGTATGAAATAGCTAACAGACCACAGGAAAATTAGCTCATACAAGTACCCCATGCTTGGTCGATAGTATAAAAGAAACCAGAGTCCAGAATTTGATAAGCAAAAAGAATTCCCTTTTCTCCTTTTCATTCGATGAGCATGAAAATTGATAAAAGGGCAAAGCACAACTATTTTTTTTTCAAAAAAAATCAAAAAAGAAAAAAGAAAAAGCAAATAAGGAAGATTTCCGTAACCAATAATTGAGTCTGGAAGGTCTTCAATTATACGCCTCTTCATCCCCAAAAAGCTTCCTAACCCACAAACTTAAGAGATTAGGAAGTCTCATTCACAACAACAAACAGAGGAAAAACTGCATCCAGAATCCTAACAAATTATGCTTATATGGAAATCTAATTGAAAAGATTTTAAGCATCCAATCATCGGTGGCATGATGGATGGCAAGAAAAAAAGTTCTATTAAAACAATGACGAAAGTATATGATTTAAGCAGACCATCCCACATCACCAATAGAAACACAACTTCGCAAATACTTCGCGAACACTTGATGCAACCAGCACAACGTTGACCCCAGGAATTAACAATAGATGAGAGACATCTGAAACCTTAGGTAGAAGTATGAAAAACGTTTCATAACAAAATCTAGCTATGGGATTTAGGAATATCTTCCATTAGAGTGACATCTGAATACCTGATTCCTAAGTTCATATTCATACCAACACAACCAAGCACACCCCCAAAAGCAAGCAACACAACAGTGCTAACCTTGAACCTTGATGGATTTGTGCAGCCTTATTCTTAGATACAAAGTTGGTCATCTTCTCATGCAACCGTTCACTCGCCTGAAAAAAACCATTTATGAAAAAAAAGCAAACAGAAAATAATGTCAAAAACAATGCTGCAAGCAAAGGGCATACATCTGCAATGTGCGCATGGCGAAGCTCAAGCCAAACTGGATCGTGGTCCTCCAAAAGAACCTCTTTCTTCTCTGGTGGACCTCCAACTTTGCTTGGAACCTGAACAGTAAAATATCTTAATGCAAAGATGACCTAAATAGAACAAATATGAGGCCAGAATCAAAAAAAGACCTTATAGAATGCTAAAATTACCTCGTGAACGTATTTATTCCCCTCCATACTAAGCAAATCACGGCACATTGCATCATATGTCCATTCATGTATAACAGGAGCAATCTAGCGGGGAAAATAAAAGATTCTCACTATGAACCAAACCCACAAAAAAGAGAAAAGAAGAAGCTGAATCATAAGTGATTTATAAGTAGCAGATTATTATGTTATATACCTGATCTATAGATCGATCAAGAATCAACAGCTCACACGTTTCTGATTGAGGAAAATTGGGGATCGTTTTCTTATATTTCATAATACAGTCATACACACCAGCAGCAACTTTTGTAGGAATGAGGTCACGGAAAGTCGTCATTGTAGTTGCATCCAAGGACCTGGCAGCTTGGTACCGAACAAAAGGAAATTCCTGGAGAAGGAAAAAGTTGGTGAAGATATGAACAGTATGATGTAATTGCAACATAAAATAAATCCACCGCCTCAGAAGGTATATCAAGCTTAAGCCAGTGGTCTTTGTAAATTTCATTTATCAAATATATCTGTTTTTCACCCCTCCCCCAAAACCAGCACTAAAACCATGACCACTACTAACACAAATAATGACATAATCAAGGATGCCTTTTTCCTTTTAAGCACAAAAAAAAATACCCTCAATGATGCAAAAACTGTGCCAACACGGGTAGCCAACTCGTTCAAGCACGCAACACCTTTTTGAGAACTCTCGTCATCACAAAAAAGTTCCTCCAGAGCTTTCTCATTGTTGGTGGTAAAACCCTGAAAATATAAGAATATTGTCTAATATGAGTTAACTATTTTATAGAACACAATTTTCAGATAACATAACGTTCATGATATGCAGTCAAGGGTATAAAATGTTCACGCTTCTCCATTGAAGAAGAAACATTATTCAGATTCAAAATACTAGCTTCTCAACGAAGAACAAATTTATTAATTCAGTAAGGACTTCTTTTAAAAAAAAAATTATTTCAGTACGGACAACTATTAGAAAACTGTAACATCTGGATTTTTAAAGAAATAAATAAGAGAATTTTTCCAAAAAAAAGAAGAAAAGCAGAACGGCACACACATAAGTTGGGGAAGATGATCGTAAATGGCTAGTTTCTTAACCTATATCCCTCTTTTTTTTTTAACGAATTTTAAGCCTCCCAGAGTTCGTTTTTTAGACGTTTTAATGAGTTTTATTCTTTTAATTTAACTTGGGGCATACTTAGAGGAATTCTGGAGAATTTGAAATTCTTGAAGACCCAAATCGAATCTGGAAAGTCGACATCCATGTAAGTAACCATTTGAATTTTTAAGCAAAAAAAAAAAATAATAATAATAATAATAATAAAATAAAAATACTAGTAGGAATCCTCGGGCATATAAACTGTAACATGTTTTAAGGATGAATTAAGCATGAGAAATGAATTAGCTAAGCCCTGAATTATGATTTAACGATGGTTTAGCTCAAGCACATGTTTTAGGACTTCTATTATGCAAAAGTTGACTCTCATTGAATTAAATGTTTAGTTAGGACTGTAAAGTACCTTCCTTCTTGATATGCATGTATGATGAGAGGATATGCATGAATTATGATTTACTTCCAATTATGCCCCTAAAAGCATGTTCGGAGTTTGGAATACCCATGTATACCTCAATTTATGTATGGAGCCTGTTAGCGAGCCTGGGCCTATGTTATACCTTTCCTTGGTTCTTGAGCCACCTTTAGGGTCCATTATGATGACATGGGTCGACTAAGTCTATGTAGAACAGTTGAGGTGAAACCCCTAATCATGAACTCACCTTGACTGATGAGGTTCTACCTAGCATATAGGAATGCAACATCACCCACTTAGGACCGTCGCCATTAGAGGATACTATTGAGATAGCTTCGGTTGTGCCTAGTGAGGAGATGATCTTGCACTATTCTAGCTTGGAATAGGGTAAGAATAGGGAGCATTGTCAAGTGCCATTAGGGGAGATTCTTGCTTGCACTTATTTACTATTGAGGGAGCTCTGGGTGTGCCTAGAGGGGAGTCGACTTTCCACTGTCCTAGCCCAAAATGGGGAGTCGACTTTCCACTGTTCTAGCCCAGAATGATGTAGGAATGGGGAGCACTGTCAGGTGCTATTGCGCTTAGTAGTAGGCACGTATGGAGCAATAGGTAGATTGAGAGGTCATCTATCGCAAGCAACGACTCCTCCATACCTGTTAGACTACCCTTGAGCCCGAGACATACAAGGTCACCCCAACTTATGCGTAGCGCGGGATGACTTGATGGACCTTCAAAAGTAGGAAGCGAGAGGCAAAGTACACCTTGAAACCCAAATACACCTCGATGGGTAACTTCCACCCTTAAAATAGGAGTAACTAGGGTATATGAATCTTACGAGCCGGATAAGGTTAGTTATGAACCCTAAGATTTTGAGAGGGCTAGACATGAACCTTATGAGTCCGAGAGGGTTAGATTTAAACTCGAGCCATGGAATTGACCAACTCAAGGACCCTGATTGAGAACATAGCACAAGAAACATTAAATACGAAAGGTTTTGATGAGAGCCTACAAGTAGGTGCTTACTAAGTATTTTATATTCATTCCTGCTATTCTTTGTTAGAGATGGATCATAGATCACTATCTGATAGTGGGAGCATGTAGAGCCGTGTGTCACGGTCGTACTTTTTCAACTGTGCGGCATCGTGATCTTGACGCGCTCACGATCAGCCTTTAGGAAAACTCAACATCGCTCGTGCGGAATCAAAAGCCAAATTTAAGTGACCATCCTACTCATTCATTTTTCGTCTAGCTTTGCGGCATCGTCGGACCTTAGGCAAGGTTTGTCTTCGCCAACCGAACATCATTCGTGCAGAATCCAAAAGCTTGTTTGGCCACACACACAGCCTGGGCGTGCAGGTTCAATCATCAGCGACACAACCATTTTGCCTCTACACTAGGTCGTCATTCGACTTGATCTTGCTTCTATTTGGGGTCGAGGTCTCTCAATGCAACGTCGCATCCAACATCATCCAGGTTCCCAATCAACATGGCTCATATGTCTTTGACGTCATCCAAAGTCACAAGGTATCGTCAACCATCGCAACTCACTCAGTCATGCTATCGAGAACGGGCCCATGTGTCGTTCATAATCTCGAGACATCCCGAATATTCATCCATCCAGGTTCTATTGAGGCATTGGTCCTCTGGTGCCCATGTCATGTCATTTACGGATACTATACCAGATAGCGGGAGCAACATCCAATCTCCGACAAGCGAGCAGGGGCACAATACCGGCACACTTGTGTTGCCTGATATTGTCCTTGAGAGACCAATTTCAAAGGAAGTCACCGAGGACACTCGCCTCAAAACGTTTGCCCTAATTGTGACACACGCATGTGCCACTGTGAAGCTTGCTTAGGCCATAGGGCCCGTGGGTGGTGTTGAGATGATACCATGCCTCCCCCTATAGTATATTTTGAGGCATTTCAAAACTAACAAGTGTAGAAATGATTTTGGTGAACGGACGTACAATGTCGTAGAGTGTCTGTCCGGTGTCTGATTGACACCAAATTTGGCGAGCTTTCATATTTCATATGAACGGACTTGACTCCAGAACCGCATGCCCAAATTTCCTCTCGAACCCCAACTTTCAAGGTTAAGGCCTGGGGCCTTACTCGACCCTTCAACAAGCCTATCTGTGACACTATGTCTACTCATTGTCCTGTCTTGCTTATGCTTCGTTTCCTCTTAAATGTACACGTTATATGGTGTCTTGGATGATGCACCGTCTTCCTTGGTCGCATCATGGCATTCTTCTATATTGGCCCTTGCATGGCAAGCGCCTCTTAAGGGTCGCCGCTTTGCTTGACTCGACGTGAGGGTCACAACCTACTCTCTTCATAGTATGGTTGTGACATTCTCCCATACTTAAATTAGTCATTGTCCTCAATGACTTTCTCGGAGCACAATCCCATCGTGGATTGTGACATTCTCCCCCACTTAATCTCGACATCATCTCAGTGACGATCCGAACTCTTGGACTGCAGCTAACACGACCTGCTGGAACTGTTCGTGCTTCAGACAAGTATAAATACACTAAGCATCTAACTTCTCTTTTGTCATAATACGCATCTTACTAATGCCTCTTGGTTAGATTGGGGACAAGTTTGAGTCGATGATTTTGACTTTGTCTATTGTCATGTGGCACCACTCTCTGACTCTTCTCTTGGCCAGTTTTGGGTGAGCTTGCCCCAACTCAACTCTAGCACTTGTCTTGGCCAATCTGCGTACTCTTTGAGTGACACATAACGGTGTGACTAGCAAGCCAACCACGGCATTCTTCTTCATGGTACCAACTCTTGTGGAAGCAGAGTTCCAAACGGCTAGCTAACTGACTTGCTGGAAAATAAACGTGCTTCAAACAAATACAAAGACTCGTGCACACTATCTACGGGTTGTCCCACTTTCAGACCTATTTCTGTTGTTTTCCCATCTTGGACTCGGCCATCGAGACTCGCATCGTAAACACGACAATTCAATATTGTCATAGTTGTGGGTGAGGCTGGCACCTAAGCTCGGCAGACACTCACCAGACAACTATGGACTTTCAAGGGGGCACCTCGCTTCAATCATGGCCTCAATCAATTCAGTGTTGCCATAGTTGTGGGTGAGGATGGCACTTAGGCTCGGCAGACACTCACCAGACATCTATGGACTCTCAAGGGGGCACCTTGCCTCAATCATGGCCATCTTGGCCTCATTCTGCACATTCTCTGAGTCGCACAAACAGGTGCACCCCTCGGGGTGGAGCTCACAAGCCCAACCACAACATTTTCTCATCGTGGCCATCCTCTATTGAAGCAAAGTCAAAGCCTTTGAAACAATCTCTTCAGTTGTTGGCACTACACTTCAGCCAACTTTTTATGTTTGCTACCTTCATGTGGCTATCGCTGCATTGACGCTTCTCTTGGTCTTCCCACAACTTCATTCTTTTGTTGCCTTCATCCAACTAATACTCACTTCTCGAGTTGATGCTAGTCTTGAGCCTCTTGTGAAGTCATCCACCTTAGACAAGAGGGGATGACTCAAGGAATTCACTTCTGCTCACTTCTTGGAGCACTCTCTCGGGGTGAACAACGCATTCTTGAGGGCTTTCCTCTACCCAATTTTGGTTGCCTCACTTGCAGCAATGTCATCCCCCATAAGGACTTGCGTTGTGCACAATCTGGCACTTTGTTGGCACATGTCTCAACTGACCCCTGGCTTCCGTGTTTGCAACCATTGGCATTATTCCTCTCATGCGAATGGTTTTTTGGAAGGCATCGATCTGATGCACCTTCTGATTCATCTATTTTGCCCACATCAAAACCCCAAGCCCTTGACAAATGAGCTTGGTTCTTGCTTAACGAGTAAGGACACCCCTCATTAATGTGTCATGACCGACACTCTTGAGCTTGGGAGAGCCTTGGCTTCAACCCATTACTTTCGCTAATGCTTGACAACACAACTGTCTTGTCGATACAAACACTCTTGACGCACTTGGGATGCCTTTCATTCAACCCCCATGTTCATTTCTCTAACAATCTTGTCCAACTAGACACACAAAGAGTGGCTCTGATACCAATTGTCACGGTCATACTTTTTCAACCATGCGGTATCATGATCTTTTTCAACCCTTTGGTTCATTTTTCGCTTAGCATTGTGGCTTCGTCGAACCTTAGGCGAGGTTTGTCTTTGCCAACTGAACATCGCTCGTGCAGAATCCAAACTTGTTCGTCCACACATGCCGCATGCAAGTGCATATTCAATTATCTCTAACATAACCGACTTACCTCTACAATAGGACAAATTATTCGGCTCGACCTTGCCTCTACCGAGGCCAAGGTCTCTCAATGCAACGTCGCATCCAACATCATCTACGTTCCCAATAAACATGGCCCATATGTCTTCACGTCATCCCAAGTAACGGGGCATCACAGCCATCGTAACTCACTCGGTCATACTATCGACTATGGGCCCACAAGTCGTTCATAATCTCGTGACATCCAAAACATCCATCCATTTGGGCTCTATCGAGGCATTGGCCATCCTGTGCCCATGCCATGTCATTTACGAATATCGTACCAGATAGCAAGTGCAACATCCAACCTCTGACACGCGGGCAAGGACGCAATATTAACACACTCGTTTCGCCCGGTACTGTCTTTGAAAGACCCATTTCAAAGGAAGTCATTCAAGACACTCGTCTCGACCGCATCATGACATTCTTCTATATTGGTCCTCACATGGTTGGATGGGCGCCTCGTAAGGGTATCCGCTTTGGTTGACTCAACGTGAGCGTCACTCTGCATAGTATGGTTGTGACACCGTGCAACTGCAAGGGACTTCTAGAACGAGTCATCTACTTTTATGTCATTTTTAATATTATTTTAATGACCCCGCAGACATGTTTTGTATTTTTAACACTTTTTATGACCGTTAATTGTTTACATTGATTTTAATTTCCTCGTGTCTCCCGTTTTACAAAATTGAAAATTTTAACCATCCTTTTTACCCTCAACTCCACAAAGCAATCCATGATTTGAAGCCTCGGAAGGTGGGTCATTAAAAAAACAGAGTAATCTTTGGAAAGGACTAGTGAGTAGAAGGCAAAATATTTTTTTTAGAAGAAAAACTAATTAAAATATCATCACAGTTTGCAATGAACTCCGACGGTAGGCCAACAACATTTCTAAAGAAGAATAAAAATATGAGATGTACAATAAATAAGTTATTGAATAATACTCCTGCACTGATTAACAAGTAGGCTAGAGGTACCTGGCTGTCGATAGCGAAATACTCCAAATTCATCTGTAAATTGACATGGAACGAAAGGTGAAAAAGTAAATATTCATTTGCATCTAAAAATTAAAGAAAAAAAATAAAGTAGCCAGCTGAACTATAATCCAAAACAATGCAACGAAAAACAAAATCAAGCAGAAACTTCAGCCTCAGCTTGGAAATCAGTAACCTCTTTTAGGGCAGCTATGCGAGGTAAAACAGTCGAATCCCTTTTGATGTGACTGACTAATTCTTTTGATATAGGTGAACTGAAGAAAACAAATGCCCTTCAAAGATACAAAAAAAAAAAATAGATTCAACAACTATTACCAAAATAATACTCAACTAGAAGCATTACACAATTGGGAACTAGGTATACATACTTCCGGTATAAAGGAGACCTCCCTGACATGTCTGACAGGAACATGATAACACTGCAAGTTCAAAAGAGAGAGATAATGAACAATTCAACTCCAATTTATGTGATCAATCTAAAATAATAAACATTCCTAAATTTACTACATTCCTGTGTTGGAACAAAATATAACTTCTTCTTTTACAAGAGACGTAAGATATTATCATAACAGAAAGAAAGGGAAGAAGGGTTCTTATGACGAGGTTAGAAAAATCTCCTCTGACGAGGTTATAGATAAATGTAATAGAATCTTTTTCTACTCTACTTCAGTCTATGCAATATAAGAGCAATAAGCATAAATTAAGACAAAAACAGAATGAGACAAACATTAAAGTCATAAACATCAAAGAGAGAAAAGAACTCTAAATGCAGAAAACCAAATAAAAAGTCTAATCAAACATAAAAGATACATTACGTTCCATCTTTGCAGAGTAAAAGGTGAAGTCAAAGTATGGTCTTTAAAGTTCACAATTAAATGAGACTATCACATGGGATTGTATGATTGTATATCGTATAAAAGTATACGTATATTACTTCTCTCGAGAAGGCTGAATGAAATAGATAGCATCCATGGATGGCAGTGGCTGCCTTCGTCTGTATATGTCTTCTACCACTGCAGAACCAAAACAACCCAAATACTTTCAAAGCTCAGAAACTATAAAGTCCAAACGGGGAATAGATCTAGACTCCAAAAGAATTTCTTTAATAATTTACCACAATAAATATAGCTCTGAGTTATGGATGGCTAAGAAAAAGTTTTCACTTCCAAATCAACCATCTCTGTGCGGAGTCCTTTTTTATGTGTGGAAAATTCGAAAAAACAAAATTTGTGGCAATGTTTTCTATCATTTAGTTATCATCCTCCTTGGTTTTCACTTCCAGAGTTGCCAACCATCTCGGTGTGGAGTCTTTTTTTTTTTTTTTTTTTTTTTTTTGTAGTAAATGCTACTAATATCGTGAAAATGCAATATATTGTCTACACAACACAAGTGAATTACAGAAGGCAATCTAGAATCTTTGGTAAAAAAATTCTTCGAGAACTTGCTTGTGTTTCTTACATGAAACACCTTCATCTGTGATATCAGCCATCTTGCATGAGTATGACATTATCTTGACGGTAAGTTTGTCCATGATGAGAACCTGCAAACAACAGATTCAAGCACCAAGAAATTTAAAAGGGAATGTGGTGTAGTAAACCAAACGAAAAGCAAACCAATGGTTCTTGCTTGTTCAAAAGAAAACTAAACAAGAATAACTTAGCAGATGTTTTCACCAGAGGAAGAGGATGAAAACACAGAAAATTCCATAAACTCCAAATTGAAAATTCCAATTTTTTTTCCAAGTATCCATTCGAAAAATCCAAGTAATTAAAAGCAAGCTAGTACATTAGATTTTGCAAATTCCAAAGCCACGTAAGAATCATATGTTTCATGAATGAAGATGAGTAACGAGTAGGCTCAAAAGAAATTCGTCTCAACGAAGATGGTTATGAATATGACATACCTTCCAAGTTGATTTGGAATCTCCTGTTTTGGCTGAGCGAAGCATCTCATGCAGCAATCCTGAAGGTGAATTTAAAATGGATATAAGTAAACTGGTGTGGTCTATTAGGTGCAATGCACTAGCCATCTGGGAAGATTAAAGATCTAATGTCGATTTTTTGTACTATGCAATATTATGAAAAATGAAATATTTATAACGATCAAAGTTTTGTTTCCAATCAAAAAGAAAAAAGAAAAGTTGCTAGGAGGTAAGTGAAAAAATGTTTTCACAAGCCCCTCTAAAACAACCTCAAAATTAATATTCCATCACATCAAGAACTCACAGGTCTTTTGAGGGGGACAACACCTTGGATTTCAGTTAATATTAGTGGTCAGCTCACCACTTAAAGATAAATTCCAAAGAACAGTTGAACCAACCACCGAAACATTTGGGAAAGATAACTTATCTAAACCCAAAAGAAGAGTAAGGTCGTTAATAAGAAAATTTGTAATAACGTGAAATGCCCTATGGGATTTGGTAGCATGTTTTCATTAACACGTTCACCTCGAGTGGCTTAATGCTTACCAGAGCCAGGATGCATGCCAAACCAGAACTGGATGCACTATGCGTAAATGCATTGCCAAATTTAGTACAATTCACCATTAAGCTTTAGAAAGACTTCTTCCAAAACACTAACTACCCAGAACTGGAAGGAATGTATGGACAACATCATAATAACTAGAGTAAAAAAAAAACAGGAAAACCTCTCCATAAATTCAACTCATAAGTTAAAGAAATTTCAGGAGGCTGCAAATTAAACCTCTAGTCCAAGCTTATACATAGGCAGAGACTTCAAAATAACCATACTGGAACTGAAACCCCTTATCATCCAAATTAATTCCCAGTAAAAACACACCATCCTTTCCCGGAAAAAATTAAGTGTAGTTTAACCTTCCATTTCAGTCTGCAATGGAATTATTACAGATTCTAGAAAACAAAAAACACTTGGAGGATTAATTCAACAGATATCCACATAAACTACGTGATTTATTTGAGAACTATCAAAACAAAAGAAAGTAAGTGCAAAAGAGAGTTATGAGACTCACGCTCGCGGCTGATTTGCCTGAAATTTTTGTAATCGCCCCCATTAGAAGAAGAATCGGAGTCAGAGAACGACATGGTCCAAGACCAAGAATCCCACCGATTAATCGCTTGGTTTCAACAGATAAAACAAAGATTGCTTATCAATCGAGGAAGTTCTGAAAGAAGAAGAAGATCAGGGAAGAGAATGACAAAGAAAATTTGCTATCTTCACACGGTAATGATCCTGAAAATCAATAACCCAAAAAGTAAATTTAACGCCCCGACTAATTCAACTTAAACTTACTAGGAATGTTGTTACGTGCATGCTAGAATAGTTTAAAACTACTTCAGAAAAAGCATGGAGAGAAATAACTTTCTATAGAACAATCAAAAATATTTATTTGGAATCCCATTGAAAGTTGTAAAACATAAAACAATTATAAACATTGAAAACTTGAAAAACATAAAACAACGATGAAATGTTAAACCAATAGAAATATTTCTATAACATTACTTCAAAGCTTAAACTATTAAAAGAATATAATGAATGCAGAAATGTAACTCTTTTAATCCTATGACACTATTAACACTTCGCCTCGTCATGCGCCATATACACTCTTGTCATTACTTGAAAAAATTTAAAAGCAAAGACCGAGTACTAAAAATACTCGGTAAGTGACTCTAATTCTATGCACATCACATTCATGTAATTAGAACTCTTGGACATGTAGTTAAATCTTTCATGAAGAAAAGGAAGTTACCAGTCTCAAAGCTTGTGACTTTTACGTGGTCTCACATGAAAAATTTTAGAACATTATAATGCTGCAATATGGAGAAACTCTCTCACGTGTATCACCCTCAGACTTTCAGCATGCATCTCATTCATAAACACTTCGTACTAACATGCACGACTTTTCATTCACGTTTCATTCATAGACATAGCATAATATTCATCATGCATAGACATAGCATGCCATTTTTCACACATACCATTTTACACACATAAACCTAGACAACTACAGCACACAATTCCCAACCTAGCACTAGGGCCTTCCGATAGGAAAGCCACTTACTTCAGAGCGATTCCAAACCACAATCTTTTTTTTTTTCTTACAGAAAAACATGACCTAAGACCAAAGAACATATTCTAAAATTAATAACCGCATTCGGGGTCCAATTAATGCTGTAAATTTACCCAAAAACGCTAAGAAACGTTACCCAAACTGTCCTTTATTCCAAAAATGCCTCTAGACCTCAATCGAACAATCAGAACCCAAGTACAACGAAAACTTCGAGTGTTAAGAGTCCAATTTGCAGCCTTTAAATTGAGTTCAAAAGCAATTTAGAGCAAAATTACCAACTAAACTCACTCCAGAAGCCTTTAATCCTGCTGGCCGGTGTTCGAATTCCTCACAGATCCAACGTCGACACGAAGTGGTTAAAACGGTCAAGGGTCAAACGAGTCGTGGATGATCGAGTGTTTTCGAGGCCCGATCTCAAGTAGGTCAATACTGAAAGTCGTCGAACAGAAGGGAAATACACGTCAATGGTCTGTTCGCCACTGATTCAATGGAGTCACTTCCGGATAGCCAAGAAGGCGTCGGTATAGCTCGTGGATCACGCAGATCAGGAACCACCACGCAGCCGAGCCTGGTGCTACGGTGCGCGGTGGCCGGAGGAGAGAGAGAGAGAGAGAGAGAGAGAGAGAGAGAGAGAGAGAGAGAGCGGAGGCGCGTGGAGAAGAAAAGAAAACTGGGGGCTGATGCAGAAGAGAGAGAAACAAGAATCGGTGGGGAAATGGATATTATAAAATTGAAGAAGTTGATTGAAAAGTATTCAAATATTTAAAATTAGAGAATTATATAGAAATTCTACCCAACGGGTAAGTTTAAGTATTGAATTTTTAAATTATTCCAAAAATTAATTTAAAAAATAAAATAAAATAAAGATTTTCCCATTTATGACTAAAAATTGACTTAAAGAACTCGATTTTTAATATTTTTGCATGAAATTAAATTGAAATATATAAATACTAGGAATATAAATCGAGGGTCAAAAAAAGAAGTTTATATGACGTCATTAATTTGCAAATTGGGCGGCTTTGAAAATTATTTTATTCCTATAATTTAAATATTTTTAGAAGATTGCGTGCGTAATTATTTATTTTTTAATTCCAATTATCCTAACCTGACTACGTTGTTTTATTATGGAAATTTAGGGGGAAATTAAAGGATAATTTGTAGAATTTATTATTTTGTTAATATAAAAATTATAAATATATTGGAAAGAAAATATGTTGGTGGTTGAAATGGGTGTTGTCTACGTGGAGGCACGTGAAGTATTATTCATGGCAAGAAATTCGATGGGCCGCGCGTAAAGCCCACAACGTGTTCCTTGGCGCCAATCTGATCGGTCATTTCGTCCTCCTTCTTCGGATCTAAATCTCTCTCCTCTCTTCTTCTTCTTCTTCTTCTTGCTTCAATTCCTTCCGCTCCCACTGCGATTCTGATCTCTCTCTCTCAGGTGAATTCTTCTCCTTTCTACTGCTACATTTTGAATTTCTGCTCTCATTTTTCTTCTCTTCCATGTTCCCTCCGCTTTTCTTTTTGTTTCTTACAACCTCTTCATATTTGTTTTCCTCGACTTGTCTCGTCTCCTCCTCATCTGACTCAATCCATTGCTTTTCCAGGTTTTCTTATTGCTAAATTGTTAATGTATTTTGTATCGTTTCTTGCGGATGTTTTGTTAGTTTGGTAGACTTTTCGGCATTAGTATTGTTCGCCGGAAAATATATTGATCACTACAGGATGATATTTGATTTTGAAACTATTGTTGTCAGTCTCTACAATTTTGGTTCATGTTGTTGAGGCAAACGGTGCATTTTTCTTTTGCAATACATATTTTGTTTACGTTACCATCCAGTTGCATCTTTGAATTTTTAGAACAGAATAAATCTGAGAATTGTTCTAAATCTGTGCATTTGTAATTTGCAATGAAGCTATGGCGTCTTCATATAGACCTGAGATCGTAGAAAGGGGTGATAAAGACAAAGACAAGAAGGAAGGTGAAAATGAAGAGAAGGGTGGATTCCTTAACAAAGTGAAAGGTTTTATGCATGACGTTGGCGAGAAGATTGAAGAAAAGATGAGTTTCGGGAAGCCGACTGCCGATGTCACTGGGATTCATATTATCTCGATCAATCTTGAGAAGGCTGAGATTGTCGTTGATGTTCTGGTTAAAAACCCTAATCCTGTTCCCATTCCTCTAATTGACATTAACTATTTGATAGAGAGTGATGGCAGGAAACTGATCTCTGGTCTGATTCCTGATGCTGGAACAATTCATGCTCATGGAGAGGAGACTGTCAAAATTCCTCTGAAGTTGGTTTATGATGATATAAAGAACACATATAATGACATTAAACCTGGCAGTATCATTCCTTACAGGGTCAAGGTTGATCTGATTGTGGATGTGCCTGTTTTTGGGAGACTGACATTGCCACTTGAGAAAACTGGAGAGATCCCTATTCCTTACAAGCCCGACGTCAGTATTGAGAAGATACATTTCCAGAGATTTTCATTTGAAGAAACTGTTGCCATTCTCCATTTGAAATTGGAAAATAAGAATGACTTTGAGTTGGGATTGAAGGACCTCGACTGTGAAGTTTGGCTCTCTGATATTAGTATTGGACGCTCGGATCTCTCCAAATTTACACCCATTGATAAAAATGGGATCAGCTACGTCGACTTACCAATCACTTTCAGGCCTAAGGACTTCGGTTCGGCACTTTGGGAAATGATTAGAGGAAGAGGCACTGGCTACACCATAAAAGGGAATATTCGTGTCAACACACCTTTCGGTGAGATGAAGTTGCCCATCATTAAAGTGGGCGGTACCACTCGCCTCAAGAAGAATAGGGAGGATGGTGGTGACGAGGATGAGAACTAGGTATGCGACATCTCCTTCTCTGTTATTACTACTGCTATGCGCAACTTGCATATAAAATCTGAAATCACGACAGTTACTGAATGGACAAGTTCATCCATTCATATTCTTATACAAATAAGTTAGTTAATTAGAGAGACCAGACTCCTTTCCTAGTTTGTTCAGTTTCGAATCAAAGGAGGTCATTCTTCCATAAGGTGTATAGGCTATATTAGAACTAACTCCTGATAGCTGATAGGGACGTCAATCAGAGGAAGTGAAAAAAGTTAAGAGGGTCAATATGTTAGTGACTTGATGGGTTCAGACAATGTGACTGTCAGGGATGAGCGAGACTAGAACGATGTACCGGATAGTTTACACGTTCGAAATGTATTTTGAACCAGCATATAACTGTTATTATGGGGTATCCCACATTTTTCGAGCGAGAATGTACATATAACAGCCATGAGGATCTAAGTGAGGGCTTTTGTTAGTGTTGACTAGTGAAAGTAGAGGTTATGAATGAATCAAGGTGAATTCTTCTGCATAATGTTTGTTTCTTTGTCTGTGGAGACGTTTATACTTGTCTGATATAGAGGTAATTGATTTTGTGGGTGCAGGAGTAAATAAAAGAGCACCATCTGAGGAAGAGTGGACGTTTTGTTTTCTTTCTTATAAAAAGAAGTATGATGCCCTTCCATAGATATGCCAAGGGATTGTTGACTGAACTCTTTTGTCACTTAATTGTCATGGTCACTATGTAAGAGGCGTTTCCTTTTGTTTTAACTACTTAGTTTTGGCACTAACTTTGGATGGTGAATTTGATGCTTTTGGAAGAGAATGAAAGTGTTGAAATAGCTAATGTTAGCATTAGGCGCCTTTCGTTTCACCTCGCTTCAGTGTAGAGTTTTATAGTCCATTGTGCCTATAAGGTTTGACATCGACATATTTGACATGACACGAGATAATTTGATGTTTTTATTATATTATAGAAAAATATTCACTCAAGTGCAAGGTTATAAATTTTATCATTGACAAGTTTGATATAACATAAGGGATGAATTGATGTTTTCGGATGAAATGTAATAAAATATTAACGAAATTTTACTAGAATTTTAAACTTATTTTAATCATATCTTTGAAATATTTCATTTCAAAATTAGTTCCATGAATGATGTTTCACAAATTATCAAAGGCACGAGTCATTTAATAACAAAATAATAATAATAATAGTAAATATTACAAAAAGTCCCAAATATTTCAAACATGTATATTAAAGTAATAATAATAGGAGTGGAGTGCAGAAAAAGGGATGATGAATGTATTGTACTTCTCTGTCTGCATTTAGTCAACTCAAAAACTCTCCCATTTTCGACCAGAAAAATGAACATCTCTAAATACGTATGCCTCGTGAATACAATACACCACGTGTCTTTTATCTTTCCATATACGCTCTTCGATTCATTCACTCAAACGGATACAAACTATGTTGCAGAAGTCAGGACCAAGCCAAACCCAATGAGGAAAAGTGGCACAAACAAGTGTCAAAGGCTAATGTACACTCATTCGAAATGCTCTTCTCAACAATTAAGACATCAACAATTCACAATCTGCCGTAGGACCTTGGGTGGCAATGAGCGAGCTTGTGAATACAGGGCAGCGTTGCTTGGCGACGCTATTGAACGTGCTTCAGGTTGGCTATATCGAAATTTTAAACGCATCTTCGCTTGACCTGACAATATTGAAATTTGAGAAACTAGTAAGATGTACTTCAGGTACACGATCAAAATAGAACTCGTAACCTCTAACACGTACGATTTGATTTGTGGTTAGGAAGGACTTTTGTCTCACCTTTCCAGCAATCAGTAAAGTGAAACACTCAAGAGGATCACAAGGTCGTGACAATCTTCTTTTCTCCCATAAGCAATTGAGACTGGTTTGACATCCATATCTACACTATGGCTAAGCAACCTATATGTTTGAAGCTTGCTAAAAACCTTAGTTCTAAACCATATTAGGTTCTTGGAAGGATTTGCTTGTCATTCCCTTATTCCACCCAAATGCATAACTAAATTTTGGTCTCCAAATTTCTTCACATGTTTGATGATACTTTCAGCATAGTGAGGTTTCAAACGAATCCCTTTTTGAAGCATCAACCTTGCAAGTTTTGCAGCGTCCACAGAGTGGTCGTGCTCACAAAGTCCAACTAAAAGAAGAGAATAAATATCAGAATCAATGGAAGATAAATATCCATTCCTATCGACTTCGTTGCATAAGTTAAAACCATCTACCACTCGCTCCTCTAAGCACAATTCCTTGATCATGAGAGTACAAGCCACGCCATCGGGCTTCACCCCATTGGCTAACATGTTTCTAAATAGCTCCTCTGCCTCAGCAATCCTTTTCATCTTAATCAAGGATATTACAAGTGAGCTATAGCAATCACCATAGGAAGCACCACCTCTTGCAGCAACTCTATCAATCAACTTATAAGCCTCCTCCATGTGACCATCTTTACAAAATTCCTTTACTAACACGCTAACTGTAACACGATTTGGAGCACAACCAAAGTCTTCCATTCTGTCCAATATCTTCAATGCCTCCAGAGGCTGGCCTACTTCACATAGACTCTGGATTATGGAAGTGTACGTGACAGTATTTGGACCGCAAGTTCCCCCTTGTTTTTCCATCTCTTCCAACAATTCCATTAGCTTTTCCAGATCCCCATGTCGACTGGCACCATTAAGTAGCACGGAGTAAGCCACTGTATTGGGTGCACATCCATTGTCCTTCATAACCTTAAATAATCCATAAGCATCCTCCAGACGACCCACATCACAGAATCCTTTGAGCATGGCAATATAAGTGATCATATTAGGATCAATATCAACTGAATCCATCTCTTTCAACAACTCCATCGCCTTATCCATCTCCCCCTTCTCAGTAAATAACCTTATGACCAGATTATACATTGTAGTATCAGCACGCAAATGAAATTCAGCCATTTCCCCTAATATCGACAAAGCCTCTTTGGCAAGCTTACCTTCTTTACACAAATTTAAAATAACCTTAAACATCCCAATATCAACAAGACAACCCTCCCTTCTATAATCTTCAATAACATTAAAAACCAAACATGGACTTCGATTAAGTCCAATCAGTTCACAAGCTCTAGTGTACATAAAAGAACTATGCCTATAATTAGGCTGTCGACCAGCCCATATAAAAAATCTAAGACCCATTTGGGACAGTTCGAAAGAACATTTATGCAATACTTCGTTGACACATCTGGAATCCAACTTGGTCTTTACAGTAGTAAGGGTTTTCTCCACATTACCATTGTTTTTCTGCAGATGGTCATAGAATAAATCGGCAGAAGAGACTGTACTTAGCTGCAGGGTAGATAAGGTGGAGATCTTGAATCGAAATGACGATGGTCGGGGGTAAAAGATTCGAAAGAGAGCCATTGATAGGGTAATTTCACGGCAACAAAATGCTTTCTTTCACGAGGCGCAGCTGCAAACGATTAAGATGAAATAAGTAAGAACAATAACTTTTAGAAAATTCTTATATTTACCGAAAACAGAGTACAAAAAATCGCAAATGACCTAGGATTGGAATCCGGATCGATTTGGTTCGAATTCATTGATAGTCGCCGACGAAAGCAGAAGTATGCAACGGAAAGAAGAGGCCGATGGTGGCGTGCGACGGGCAGACGGAAAAATAAATTGCGACAGGCCGGAAGGCATCGGCGGCGACGGCCTGGTCAGAACGGGATAGCCGCGGCGGCGAGGAGGAGGAGCCGGCGTGAAGACTGAGAGAGAGGAAGATGAGAATGATGGGCCTATTTTTTAGACTTGTTTTTAAAAATAAATAAATAAATAAATAAAGATATTATTTTTAATTTTAGGGTTTTTTTATAGGGTCCAAGATGGGCCGAGGTGCAGCCCAAGTGATAGAGCCCAAAGTCAGCTCAGCGACAACTCATTCGAAGTCGAAGCTCATCAGAAATGAAGCAGCTTCAATAATGAATCCTTATTCCCCCATTGACGTTGATTTAACCCAGTTTTTATATACTGGGAAGCTGATCGCCTACGCAATTACAATCAATTCTTAATCCCTCGTGCTTGAAGCCGCACAATTTTGTGAAATTGGGAACCCAATTGATTGCGAATTCCTACTTTGATTGCTTGCCTGGAGGCTCTTGCGCTGAATAGAGGATGCTGGATTCTAACGCCTTCAGAAGGTTTTTTTCTTTGTTTTTCCTGACGATTTCTCTCATGTTTCGGCTACTTGGATTTTTCTTCATCTCACTGATCTTCTTTTTCGTTTCTTCCTGTTTTATTTTCTGCAATTTCTAATAGGTTTGTTTGCTTTCGGTTGTGCGTTCATGACTTCGCAGTTTTATGTTGAGCGAATTCTTCAATGTTTTGACTGGAGATATCCTGTTATCAGCTGTCATCATTAACTTTTTCATGTGCACGCAACTTTGAATATTTGAAATCATTTTGGTAAAACTTGAAACATGTTTTCATCAATCATGCTCTTGCTAAACGCATTTCAGTTCTGTATATATATATTCAAAGTGATTGAATGCAGCCATCTCTAAAGGTGAGCTCTTATTCTGTCTTAATTAAAATGAAAGTTGAGCATTTAACAGTTTATGATTGTTTTTTCTTTTAATTATTCATCAAGTTTGATGCCTCAATTTGGACGAATTTTTTTAAGAACTTGTGTAAGTATCCTGTTGGTCTTATTCTTTTCCGTTGGAGCTATTTTCTTCATGTTAGCTCTTTAAGAAGTTTCAAGGCTACAGAACCAAAACAGCATGGCACTCATGTGGATCATTCACTTCGTGTAGAATGTTTTAAGGAGAGATGAAATGAAGTACGAATTACATTCATCTTTGTTTTCTTAGTCACTAATACACACTATTATGACTGGAATCTGTAATCCATGAGCCCTCTTGTACTGTATTTTCATTCCATGTGCTTTCTTTTTCTGGAACTCGCCCTTTTTTGGGCCTATAAAAAGTTCGCCCTTTAATTTTTTCTTATCTCTATATTAACTTTGACTTATGGAATTTTCTTGAAATAACTTCGTTTCTAGTCATTGTATTCTGAATTGTTTTCACTTTGTTGGCTAGGTAATGAAGGGTTTTCATGGGAAGGGGGAAAGATCTGAATTCAACATGCTCTTCTGAAAGTACAACTGATACTATAGATAGAACTCAGCAATCTGTTTGTCCAGAGTTAGGGTCTAAAGATCACGTATCCTCCAAAGCCTCCTTATGGTCAAGCTTCCTTACATCTACTTTAACAATCTTTGAACATCACAAAGAGCCCTCTGTTAGTGAAAAGAAGACATTTCATTCTCGACAAAATGTCTGGACAACTGTAAGAAAAGTTATGACTAGTGGCTCAATGAGGAGACTTCAGGAGCGCATATTGGGTTCTCACAGGAGTGGTGTCTATAGCTCCGGCGGTGATATATGGCTTCTTGGTGTGTGCCATAAAATTTCCCAGGATCAGGCTCCTGATGATGTTACTAGCAATGGTTCAGCAGGATTCGAGCTAGATTTTTCATCTAGAATTCTGATTACCTATCGTAAAGGTTTCATGAAATATGCTCTCTTTTAGTTATACTTGTATCACAAGGCATATGTTTCCTGGACAACTTGCAGTTAACTTTTTTGTCTCTCCACTTATAGGCTTCAATGTTATTCAAGACTCAAAATACACCAGTGATGTAAATTGGGGCTGCATGCTAAGAAGCAGTCAAATGCTTGTTGCTCAGGTAGACAAATTCATACTCTAGCCATTGCTGTTCTCGCTCTCGGTTCTGATGATTTTTATTTTTATTTATGCATTTGTACTAACTGTACTTTGGTTATGAGGGTTTCCAAAAAGGTATTATGTTATTTCCTTTTATTAATCTCTGTATTATTTACAGGCATTACTTTTTCATAGATTAGGAAGATCTTGGAGAAAGACTTCTCGGAAGGTATGGCTGTATGGTGACGATACTGAAAGATTTGTTTGACTTACTGATGTATTTCCTAAACAATTAGCATTAAAAGTAATTGTCTTTAATTGGCAGCCATTGGATAAAGAATATGTTGAAGTCTTGCACCTTTTTGGTGACTCAGAGAAATCAGCATTTTCAATCCATAATCTTCTTCAGGCAGGAAGGGCCTATGACCTTGCTGCTGGGTCATGGGTGGGACCTTATGCAATGTGTAGGTCATGGGAGACTCTTGTCCGCTTAAAGAGGGAGACCCCTAATCTCCAAGACCAGCAACTTCCAATGGCCATTTACATTGTTTCTGGAGACGAAGACGGAGAGAGAGGTGGTGCTCCAGTTTTATACATTGATGATGCCTCAAGACATTGTTTTGAGTTTTCAAAAGGCCAACTTGATTGGACCCCCATTCTTTTATTAGTTCCTTTGGTTCTTGGACTTGAAAAAATCAATCCAAGGTATGTTAGAGTTGTTCACTGGCTTGTATTTTTTTTTTTTCATACTTTGGGCTTAACTCTCATTTTAATAACAGCGAAATAGGATTCTCATACGAGAAGTAGTAATTTTATAGGCTATAGATTTCCCCTAATAATTGGTTTTGCATCTTCATGCTTGAGCAGTTTTATTGAGAATTAAAAGCTTCGGTAAGAAGTTGCAAATTTTGGCTCTCTAGGTTTAGAATTGTTGCTGTATCAAACTCTTTTAAGTCTAGCATTGCTTCATGGTGTGAGGATTTGTGGGAAGGGTGGGGGAAGGTTGCACTTAATGTCTATTGTTTAATTGGTTTTTTAAAAAGAAAGTTGGAAACACGAAATGTGAAGATGTCAGGTTGGAGGATTTGTTGCATATGGATTAGGCTAATTGGAGGATAAAATCAAACTTTAAATGGGAAATGTAGCTCTGATACTACATTTGTAGGAAGTGTGGCTTTAACTAGGAACCTTCTCATTTCCTTGAACTAGGAAATGAGCAGGCCCTAGGAACCTGCTCATTTCCTTGGGATCCTTTCTCATACTAACCAAAGTTCTCTTTATGTTCAATTTATAAGCCATGATAACAAAAAGGCCGATGGCTATTTACTTCATTGCCCCAGGCCCTAGAAACCATTACTTGTTGGCTTATCAATTTCCGAATACCGTTAGTCTTAGTAGAGATCTTGAAATCTTTATTCATGTTGTAATCTTTTACTGATTGTCATAAAGAGGTGCATGTATGTTTACTAGCTTGTTTGCTAAAATATAGCAGCCTCACTTGACTATTCTGGAGACCTACATGTTATTTCTGTAGTTTGACTAGTAGAAATTGGAGCTTAGAAATTTATGCTCAACATATTTATTCAACTTGTGAAGGTACATCCTATCATTGAAAACGACATTTACCTTTCCTCAAAGCCTCGGCATCTTGGGAGGGAAGCCCAGTGTTTCAACATACATTGTGGGTGTTCAAGATGAAAATGCCTTTTATCTTGATCCACATGAAGTTCAGCAGGTACATTAATTTCCTTGGAGATCCTTTTTTAAGAATATCTAAATTATCCTTGCTTTTGTATGTGTCTGACGTGTGATATCATTATGGTGATCATAATAGATAGGTGGTGTTTCATTGGGGGATTCCATGAGAGTGAAAGAAGTTAAGCCTCTTGTTGTGAGGGTGGAACAAAAGAGGTTTGTGTTGAAAGTGAGCTAGTTTGGAAAGGAGTGGAGTTCAAAGAGTTAGTAAGGCCAAGCTCTCAAAAATTACGTTGAAGTTGGGGGTAGTGATGTGGGTAAGCTATTGCCTTGAGAGTCTTGTCCAAAGATCGAGTGACCTTCTTTTCTTCGGAAGATGATGAGCACCTGAGGCATTGTGTTGGGTACAAGTGGTTTTGAATGTGAGAGGAACTTGGTTTGTTAGGTAGAGGGGCATGGGATTCTTTTTGAGATGCGCCAAATATCATTCTCCTAAAAGCGCTTGGTTTAACTAAGATTGAAAGAGTCGAGCCTCCTCCAAGATTAGAGTCATCCTTTGTGAAGGTGCTCGAAGATGGCTTAACGTGTCAGAAGTGGGGGTTCAAGACGATGAGAATGAGAAGGAGCTGGAAGTTATTTGGTGAAGACTTAAGTGCTTAAGGGGTTTGCAGGACTTTGCCAGTAATCCTATGTGAAGAGGCTCTTCTAAGGAAGGAATTGTTTGACTTTAGATGTGGGATGGTTCTAGATTGAGCTGTTAATTTCCAGCCACAGGATGAAGTGTTGGTGGCTGAAACTCACCGATTCGTGTTAGAGAAAGGGTGGGTTAGAGTATTAGATGTCCCTTAGCTCGAGAGGAACAATGGGATTTTAAAAGGGTTGGAGAGTTCGTGTGATGAGGTTTGGGAGGTGGTGAGATTCAATGCTCCATTGTAGGCATGTGGACTCAGCTAATAAATTGATAAAACGTAATGAATACTATAATGTCTTGTCCAAACAAACGTCTCCATGTCTCTCTCCAGGATAATTTAATGTGACATATTTGTAAATAAATCTAAGTTATCATAATGACTGTCTAACAATGTTTCCATTTTAGGTAGTTAATATTGACAAGGATGACCTAGACGCAGATACTTCCTCTTATCACTGCAAGTGAGTTTTTCCATATCATAAATGTCTCGTGGTTTACTGTTTTTCGCTTGCCAATTCTTTTTGTTTCTCATATGTTAATGCATTGTTTTCTGTAGTGTTATCCGGCACATCCCCTTAGAATCCATGGATCCTTCTCTAGCAATTGGATTTTATTGTCGAGACAAAGGTTTGCACTCTAGCTTCATAATCGTGGATAACAACTTGATTGATGCTTCCTGATTCTTTTGAAATTTTTGTCTGGTGCCAGATGATTTCGATGATTTCTGTTATCGGGCATCAAAGTTGGCAGACGAGTCGGATGGAGCGCCATTGTTCACGGTTGCTGAAACACATTCCACGAATTCAGGGAGACAGGGCAATGCATTGGATAACTGTAGTAGGTTAGCGGAGGGCGATACTGATGGCGTGGTGCACATGCCGAACGAAGAGGAGGAGGCACATGAGGACGACTGGCAATTCCTTTGATGAAAATAGAACCTGTTTGGGAATCTGGGAAAGGGATGGTATCCTTCCTTGATTATTGCTCCAGGCTTGCTTCCCAAGTTCCCCTGAGCTTCGTTGGTAATAGGATTGAAATGGGGGGAGATGCCCAAAATATGTCAAATGTTTTAGTTTCTGTAGTGTTACTTTTGGAAAGGTGTTGAGTTATTTGGATCTTTATTTGTTGAATTGTTTATTCTTGGTCCGCTTTCGTCTGAAGTTATACATTCGTGTGTATGTATAATAATGAGGTTCAATTCAAATTCATAGATGAATTATCAATGCTCCGATTCTTCCACTGCAAATTCTGTATGTTGTCTCGTGAAGAATTGGGAATGATGATTTGAAGTTACAGGCTTCTTATATGTTGCTAATGCTTGAAATCATTATATGTTGCTAATGCTTGAAATCATTTGAACGCTTGGTTGTACAGTGTTTTGGTAGTTGGAATCTCTTAATACCTATATTTGTCAAGCTTTAGTTACGAAGGTGTTACTACACTCATGTTGACTCCTATATCTCAGGCTTCCCCTCGCTTTCAAACTTCCCATGTCACCTAGTATGCTTCAGTCCCCTCCCCCTCCAACCAACGGATCTCACAATCCACCCCTTTGAAGCCCTCCCCCCTCCAACCAATGTAAGATCTCACAATCCACCCCCTTTGAGGTCCAATGTCCTCACTGGCACACCCCTCGGTATTTGGCTCTAATACTATTTGTAACAGCCCAAGCCCACCACTAGCAGATATTCTCTTCTTTGAGCTTTCCCTTTCAGACTTCCCCTCAAGAACGTGTATGCTAGAGAGAGGTTTTCACACCCTTAGAAAGAATGTTTCAATCGATGAGCTTTCCCTTTCAGACTTCCCCTCAAGAACGTGTATGCTAGAGAGAGGTTTTCACACCCTTAGAAAGAATGTTTCAATCGATGTAAGGACTCAGTTCAGGTAAAGAAATGAAAACACCTCAGTGGGAGGGTTATAAAATAGTCTAATTGTTACCTAACATGGGTTTAACTAAAACTTAAGTCTTCTTAACTAATGACGACATCACGGACCTTATTGACCTTTTAAGAAGCAATAAATAAAATTGACTAGAACGAATAAATTAAAGTCATCAACCTTAAAATGGAGTATGCTTATTCTAACACAATCTGGGAACTATTAGATCCTTGTAATGTGGTAAATCCAAAAATTGCAATGGATGTACAAAAGGAAAAGAAAAAAAAAAGGTACGTAAATTCAATACTTGGAAGTGTATTGAAGGTGTAAAATTTGATTCGTAAATCAACTCTGATTCTTCGATTAACACAGACTCGATGGAAATTTTGAAGCAATCAGTGCATCAACACATTATAATCAGTCCATTGAAACCAAAAATAAACCAAAGGGGACCAAATCAAATCACTTTTTCACAAGGCAAATACAGGCACATCTCTAAGTTTTAGTTTTTGGTAGATAGTAGAGAATGAAAAAAGAGAAGCAGGAATTACAATGCAGTCCAAGGCTTGTTCATTCATTCTTATTCTTCTGCAGCACTAGCAGCACTCAAATCCACACTCAGGTCCACAGCCTGAAAACAAACCACCATCTTTCATTACCACTTTCGCCACCAACACATTACGCTATATAATATATAAATCAAGCCCACCAAGCCCGACTATTGCAAATTTTAAGACTTCTTAAACTCCAATTCATTAAATTTACTACGTCACTATGAACCCCTTGTTTAAGGGAAAGTCTACCTTTACATGAAAGAATGATGCATCAGATGGATATGGGTCAAGGAAAAATATTCTAACCATAAATGAACTATGAAATTATTTTTCTTTCCTTAATATTTGTGACTATTCAGACTCGCCTATGTGTACCTCAACTATTCTCACCAGACAAGTAACTAACCCTACTGTATCTAGTTGTCAAAATAACTCATAGAATATTAAATCCTAGGTAGATGACTACCATGGCTTGAACCTACATACCATGTTATTGTAAAAGACACGAGCTTTTATAATTCAAAACAAGATTGAGTCACTATATAATCTTCTTCTCTATAACCAAAATATTCAAATCTAAAGTTATACAATGGTTAGGAAAAACGATCCTCACCTTGCCAGTTATCATTGTATACATGTTGAGCACATCAATGACAGTTGACTCGAAATGTGTTGTAGCATCATAACTCTGTTGGAAGTGAGAAGTGGCAATTATGGTACACGAAATGAATTAATTCAATACACAGAGCACAAGCACACGTGGGCAGAGGAAGAGGGGCAGGTGAAAAGCTTTCAACGTGAACATACCATGGATATAAAGCAATTGTCCAGAGTTGGTTCATTGACTGGCTCGTATCTGTCATATGTATCAAAAAATATCTCATCAACGGCCCCAAGCAGGTCAATTCCTGGCTNTAGAGGGGCATGGGATTCTTTTTGAGATGCGCCAAATATCATTCTCCTAAAAGCGCTTGGTTTAACTAAGATTGAAAGAGTCGAGCCTCCTCCAAGATTAGAGTCATCCTTTGTGAAGGTGCTCGAAGATGGCTTAACGTGTCAGAAGTGGGGGTTCAAGACGATGAGAATGAGAAGGAGCTGGAAGTTATTTGGTGAAGACTTAAGTGCTTAAGGGGTTTGCAGGACTTTGCCAGTAATCCTATGTGAAGAGGCTCTTCTAAGGAAGGAATTGTTTGACTTTAGATGTGGGATGGTTCTAGATTGAGCTGTTAATTTCCAGCCACAGGATGAAGTGTTGGTGGCTGAAACTCACCGATTCGTGTTAGAGAAAGGGTGGGTTAGAGTATTAGATGTCCCTTAGCTCGAGAGGAACAATGGGATTTTAAAAGGGTTGGAGAGTTCGTGTGATGAGGTTTGGGAGGTGGTGAGATTCAATGCTCCATTGTAGGCATGTGGACTCAGCTAATAAATTGATAAAACGTAATGAATACTATAATGTCTTGTCCAAACAAACGTCTCCATGTCTCTCTCCAGGATAATTTAATGTGACATATTTGTAAATAAATCTAAGTTATCATAATGACTGTCTAACAATGTTTCCATTTTAGGTAGTTAATATTGACAAGGATGACCTAGACGCAGATACTTCCTCTTATCACTGCAAGTGAGTTTTTCCATATCATAAATGTCTCGTGGTTTACTGTTTTTCGCTTGCCAATTCTTTTTGTTTCTCATATGTTAATGCATTGTTTTCTGTAGTGTTATCCGGCACATCCCCTTAGAATCCATGGATCCTTCTCTAGCAATTGGATTTTATTGTCGAGACAAAGGTTTGCACTCTAGCTTCATAATCGTGGATAACAACTTGATTGATGCTTCCTGATTCTTTTGAAATTTTTGTCTGGTGCCAGATGATTTCGATGATTTCTGTTATCGGGCATCAAAGTTGGCAGACGAGTCGGATGGAGCGCCATTGTTCACGGTTGCTGAAACACATTCCACGAATTCAGGGAGACAGGGCAATGCATTGGATAACTGTAGTAGGTTAGCGGAGGGCGATACTGATGGCATGGTGCACATGCCGAACGAAGAGGAGGAGGCACATGAGGATGACTGGCAATTCCTTTGATGAAAATAGAACCTGTTTGGGAATCTGGGAAAGGGATGGTATCCTTCCTTGATTATTGCTCCAGGCTTGCTTCCCAAGTTCCCCTGAGCTTCGTTGGTAATAGGATTGAAATGGGGGGAGATGCCCAAAATATGTCAAATGTTTTAGTTTCTGTAGTGTTACTTTTGCAAAGGTGTTGAGTTATTTGGATCTTTATTTGTTGAATTGTTTATTCTTGGTCCGCTTTCGTCTGAAGTTATACATTCGTGTGTATGTATAATAATGAGGTTCAATTCAAATTCATAAATGAATTATCAATGCTCCGATTCTTCCACTGCAAATTCTGTATGTTGTCTCGTGAAGAATTGGGAATGATGATTTGAAGTTATAGGCTTATTATATGTTGCTAATGCTTGAAATCATTTGAACGCTTGGTTGTACAGTGTTTTGGTAGTTGGAATCTCTTAATACCTATATTTGTCAAGCTTTAGTTACGAAGGTTACTACACTCATGTTGACTACTATATTTCAGGCTTCCCCTCTCTTTCAAACTTCCCATGTCACTAGTATGCTTCGTCCCCTCCCCCTCCAACCAATGGATCTCGATCCACCCCCTTTGAAGCCCAACATTCTCACCGACACTCATTCCTCTCTAATCGATGTGGGGTCTCACAATCCACCCCCTTTGAGGTCCAATGTCCTCACGGGCACACCCCTCAATANGAGAGAGGTTTTCACACCCTTAGAAAGAATGTTTCAATCGATGTAAGGACTCAGTTCAGGAAAAGAAATGAAAACACCTCAGTGGGAGGGTTATAAAATAGTCTAATTGTTACCTAACATGGGTTTAACTAAAACTTAAGTCTTCTTAACTAATGACGACATCACGGACCTTATNTACCATTTGTAACAACCCAAGCCCACCGCTAGCAGATATTCTCTTCTTTGAGCTTTTCCTTTCGAACTTCCCCTCAAGAACGTGTATGCTAGAGAGTGGTTTTCACACCCTTAGAAAGAATGTTCCAATCGATGTAAGGACTCCGTTCATGTAAAGAAATGAAAACACCTCAGTGGGAGGGTTATAAAATAGTCTAATTGTTACCTAACATGGGTTTAACTAAAACTTAAGTCTTCTTAACTAATGACGACATCACGGACCTTATTGACCTTTTAAGAAGCAATAAATAAAATTGACTAGAACGAATAAATTAAAGTCATCAACCTTAAAATGGAGTATGCTNTAAAATAGTCTAATTGTTACCTAACATGGGTTTAACTAAAACTCAAGTCTTCTTAACTAATGACGACATCACGGACCTTAATGACCTTTTAAGAAGCAATAAATAAAATTGACTAGAACGAATAAATTAAAGTCATCAACCTCAAAATGGAGTATGCATATTCTAACACAATCTGGGAACTATTAGATCCTTGTAATGTGGTAAATCCAAAAATTGCAATGGATGTACAAAAGGAAAAGAAAAAAAAAAGGTACGTAAATTCAATACTTGGAAGTGTATTGAAGGTGTAAAATTTGATTCGTAAATCAACTCTGATTCTTCGATTAACACAGACTCGATGGAAATTTTGAAGCAATCAGTGCATCAACACATTATAATCAGNGTATTGAAGGTGTAAAATTTGATTCGTAAATCAACTCTGATTCTTCAATTAACACAGACTCAAAACTGATAGTCAAGTTTCTATATCACATCTCCGGATACAGCTTACATGATAACAACATTTTTACCTGTAATCAAGTGTGGGATTGTTCCAATCATTTAAAAAGAATGCAATGCGAAGATGGAAATTTTGAAGCAATCAGTGCATCAACACATTATAATCACTCCATTGAAACCAAAAATAAACCAAAGGGGACCAAATCAAATCACTTTTTCACAAGGCAAATACAGGCACATCTCTAAGTTTTAGTTTTTGGTAAATAGTAGAGAATGAAAAAAGAGAAGCAGGAATTACAATGCAGTCCAAGGCTTGTTCATTCATTCTTATTCTTCTGCAGCACTAGCAGCACTCAAATCCACACTCAGGTCCACAGCCTGAAAACAAACCACCATCTTTCATTACCACTTCCGCCACCAACACATTACGCTATATAATATATAAATCAAGCCCACCAAGCCCGACTATTGCAAATTTTAAGACTTCTTAAACTCCAATTCATTAAATTTACTACGTCACTATGAACCCCTTGTTTAAGGGAAAGTCTACCTTTACATGAAAGAATGATGCATCAGATGGATATGGGTCAAGGAAAAATATTCTAACCATAAATGAACTATGAAATTATTTTTCTTTCCTTAATATTTGTGACTATTCAGACTCGCCTATGTGTACCTCAACTATTCTCACCAGACAAGTAACTAACCCTACTGTATCTAGTTGTCAAAATAACTCATAGAATATTAAATCCTAGGTAGATGACTACCATGGCTTGAACCTACATACCATGTTATTGTAAAAGACACGAGCTTTTATAATTCAAAACAAGATTGAGTCACTATATAATCTTCTTCTCTATAACCAAAATATTCAAATCTAAAGTTATACAATGGTTAGGAAAAACGATCCTCACCTTGCCAGTTATCATTGTATACATGTTGAGCACATCAATGACAGTTGACTCGAAATGTGTTGTAGCATCATAACTCTGTTGGAAGTGAGAAGTGGCAATTATGGTACACGAAATGAATTAATTCAATACACAGAGCACAAGCACACGTGGGCAGAGGAAGAGGGGCAGGTGAAAAGCTTTCAACGTGAACATACCATGGATATAAAGCAATTGTCCAGAGTTGGTTCATTGACTGGCTCGTATCTGTCATATGTATCAAAAAATATCTCATCAACGGCCCCCAGCAGGTCAATTCCTGGCTTCAGTTCTGCCTCTGGATGATCAGTCTCAGCTTCTGTGGTAACAAAAGCAATAAACTTGCCTCTTGGAGCAACATTGTGAGAGTATGAGCAACAGAAAACATACCTGCCGAACACACCAAGGATAAAAAATGTTTAAGAGAAGGGTGAAGATCGGGAGAAAATAAACAGATCAGGACACTAATACTTCTTCAGTTCTACTTGTTGGTTTTTTTTAACTCACATATAACTGAATAGGAAACTCAGTGACAGATAAAAACAGAAAAGTGAATTTTGGCCATGAGGTAATAAGTCTTCAAATCTTCATTAGATAAGAAAAGGCCAGTAGAAGCTATAGGTCTATTAAATTATTGGGAAAAATAAAAACCAAAAGTGGAGAATTAATCATGGGGAGTGTTCCGAAATTTTGTCAAAGACATAATAAAAGTGAGAGTTATCATATTTGTAAAAAATGGAAACAAAAGAATAATCTTCAAAACAGATACAACTAACATAATAAACTAAAATACCTGCCCTTTCCTAAAGCTACCCTAAATAATGTCAGAACTTCAGTTGAATGTCGGAGAAGTGCAGAATGGAATTTTAATTACTCTAACAATAAGCACTATACAAGAGCTTACATGTCTGATCTGCGACCCAACTGCTTCTGCGGTAAAATAATTTGCACCGAATGGGAATCATTGGTGTTTGGTATGGTGTGGCTCATTATGGCAATGGCCCTAGCAACCTTACCAACCTTCCTGACCTGTTTCAAGATATGCAACATCACATAAGATGGGAAGTGTCGTCTTTTTATCTTATGCTTCAGGCTTCATAATAATGAGAAAGAGAGAAGTATAATGAGTCTGGTTTAGAGACATCATCATGGTTCCTCGACTGTCAAGGCTAATCCACAATGAGATGGATAAAGTTATAAGGCTCCATTTACTGATTGAGTAAGCCCAAAAATACAATAATAAAATACATGATTAAGAAAAGAAAAGAATACAGGCTCACGTTATCGATGGTTTGCATATANTCTGGTTTAGAGACATCATCATGGTTCCTCGACTGTCAAGGCTAATCCACAATGAGATGGATAAAGTTATAAGGCTCCATTTACTGATCGAGTAAGCCCAAAAATACAATAATAAAATATATGATTAAGAAAAGAAAAGAATACAGGCTCACGTTATCGATGGTTTGCATATACAGACCCAATCTTAAAATTAAATCAGTCCACGAAACACACAATGATTTGAATAGGACATTAAAGTTCTTACCTTGTTGGGCAAGTAGGAAGGATCACAGACAACCTTTTTGCACCTGGCAGTTTCCCCTTCTGATGTGACACCAACAACTTTTCCTTCCTCATCGAATTCAACCTAGCATTCAAAGATCAACCCACTTTACCATAAAGAGAGATAAAACTGTTTATGAAATGTTTTTACAAAAAACTAAAAACAATGAAAATATAGCCGAATATGAAATCAAATAGTAAAATTCATATGGGCAACCTTGCACTCAGGTTTGTTTAACATATATGTTCCACCGTAGACAGCACTAAGGCGAGCAAATGCCTGTAAGAAGAGTGAGAGTAGATATAGATTACATAGAGCAATAAGAGGCAGATTTACAAAAGAGAACTAAAATTATACCTAATAATGCTAGAGTAAGTAAATAGACAGGATGAGAGAAAGAGAAAGACCTGTGGAAGCTCCCCTAGTCCATATAGAGGATAGATGTACGGAGACCCTCCTTGAAAGCGTGCCAGAGACTCCGCATAAAGCTATCAAACAAATAAGAAAGGGGAGAAAAGAGATTTAAAACATGCGAAAAAGAACAGAGTAATTAGCAACTCTAGATGGCTGTCACCTTCATTCTCTTTACTGTATCTAGTGCCGGCTGGTCAAGATAGCGATCATCTCTTTGAAGTGCCAATGCATGACCAATGAAGTCAATGGTGTTGTCATCGAGTCCATATTTTCTGTTAACAATCAATTTCATATAAGCACATTAATCTATACAACATATTAACAAACAACTATTATAGAACAAAGACATCCAGATAAACTATGAACAAGAAGATCAATGGGGCCTATTGATATAAAGACAACACACCGAAGCACGGTGGTTTAAGTACATTAAGAATCCTTTTAGGATAAAGAAGCGGAAAGCTACCTGAATAAAAAGTATGTCTAAAAAGAGATTAGATNTGAACAAGAAGATCAATGGGGCCTATTGATATAAAGACAACACCCCGAAGCACGGTGGTTTAAGTACATTAAGAATCCTTTTAGGATAAAGAAGCGGAAAGCTACCTGCATAAAAAGTATGTCTAAAAAAGAGATTAGANATTAGATTTTTTTAAAATTAATATATTCTTATAAATAATGTGATAGAAAAAAGCTATATAAGGCAGGCTGAAACATATATCTCGTCTCCATTCCATTCTTGAAAAAAAATTAAGGAAATCTATTTCCCTGTCCCCAACCCTACATATTTTAAATGAGCATTCCAACCCTGAGATGCCTAAGGTAATATCCATACCCTAAGATGCCTAAGCATTCAATTTAAGCATTAGACAATGAGTGTTTGATGATGATATTGTAGGAAATCCCAGGTGACCATTCAAATTTCGTTAGTAAGAGTTATTTAAATGTTTCTGTCACAATTTCTTTTAGTATTGAGTTCAGAGTTATGTCAACAACATGAAAAAGTTATATATGGAAACTGAGGCATACGCAATCAGTTCTTTTGTTGTCAGTCTTGTCAAGTCCATTCCCTCATGTGTCTTAGGATTACTTTCATCATAATCTTGAACAAAGATGAAGAACTTCCGAGCGCGGCGCTTCTCAAATAAACCCATAAGTGGAGATTTAAGTGCTTCCATATCCGTGGCTGGAACTTTGTGGATCTACAAAAAGGCATTTATCATCATTAAGTTTGATATAAGTCTTATGTTTTAATAAGAGTTTCAAGAGAAACAGTACGGAAACATAAACAAAAGTATAACGAAAATAGAGAATACCTTTCCCTTATTATACACATAGCTACCATCAACGGCTTTAAAAGACAAATACTTGGTTACATCCGTATGAATAAGAACACGCACAAGTGTTCCATTGGCCATCATAAACTAGCCACACAGAAATTAAGTATTAATATAAAATTGAGAATTGTGAAAAGAAAAAATGTAAAACAATGAGAAAACAGGTTCATTAGAAAATAGAAGTGACGAGCATATCAGTTGACAAAGTGAGCAAGAACTTGGAAAACCATAACAAGGTGGGGGAATGAAGACCTTTGGAATCATGTCCACGTTGTAGTCCCTACTAGAACCCAGATGGGCAGGTGGCTTGTCATCTCCCCTGAACCGTTTCCAAAGCTGCAAATTAAACTAATACAGTAAATACATGATATGATTGAAGAATAGCACAAGAATACTGGAATTGGCTTAAAGGATGGGACTAGTCAGCAGAGAGAGGACCTGAATGAGATTAAGCGATGAAGATTCCCCTCCATAATAGTCATTCCTATCCATGTGCAGAACCTAGAACATGAAAAATGAATGTGAGAGAAAAACCTTCTCAACAAGTCAAATAGAGAACATAGACCTGCATATCACGCAAGCCTATGGAGTCAGCATGTCAAGAATTCCACAACACCAGTAAACACCCGAAGTCAAACTTATAGATCATTGCATCGATAAAGGAGAAGATTGTAGCAGAGCATAAAAGAATTAATATCCACTGAAGCCCCGGCCGATTTCTTCACTTGATGAGCAAGTAATTACTTCGCAATAAAATGGCCAACAAAGTATGGAAGTTATTGAAATGAAATTGCTTCACTGGTGATGCAAAAAAAGAAAAGAACTACGATATCCAATATGTTGATCTGGAGTGCAGATCAACTGAAGAGCGCAAAACAACGATCTCTTCGATGAAAAAATAAAGTGATAAAGAAGTAAAAGAATTCAAGGATGCAACTAAGATCAAGATAGGAAAGCAAGATAAATGCAGGAAATGAGAGGTAGAAGTAAGAGCGATCAGAATCAGAAACACATAGAAGATTGATCGCAGAATTTAAAATGGAGGCAGCTGAATTCGAGAACAAAAGAAAGAAAAAGAGTAGAGAATGTAAAATGAAGACCTTGAGGCCATCGACAGAGAGAAGACCACTGAGGATGCACTCCTTGAGACCGGTTCCAAGCACAATAACGTCATACTCTTCATCCATGGCGATTGAAGGTGTGAAAAAGGAAGAAGCAGAGAGCAATCCGGGGGAAGTGGAAACAGATCTACAGTAGGATTAAGATTCGATGAGGGAGAAGGTCGTTGCTCACTCTAGGGCTTCCTGAAGGAGTCAATAGGCATGCATACCAAAATCATTGCTTTCTTCCCCAACTTATATATAAACACCTCCACCCCTTGCCCAATCCTCATCATATTCAACCCCCCATTTTTTTAGGTGAAAAAATGTATTTTATTATTTTTAACAAAAGTAAGAAGATAAATTTAAAATATTTAAAAAAATAATAAAAATAAAAATCAGACAAAAATGTTTGAGTTTGAAAATATGAAGACTAGGATGGAAATGTATTTTACCCTTGTTGTTAGCTTCAAATGTTATTCAATTTAATATTCGTTCTTATGATTTAAAAATAAATAAATAATCAAAATTATTATTATTATTATTTAATAAAAATTTTGAGGGAAGGATATTTGAAAATATTTAAGCTGTGAATATAAACAACACCATTTTTTTTTTATCAGGAATAGGAATCACGATTTTCCATAATTGTATGATATTGTCCACTTTAAGCATAAGCACTCCCTCCCAACAATCCTCCCCTCAAACAAAGTACACTAATTGAGGCTCGATTCCTTCTCTAGAGCCCTCGAACAAAAGGCTTTGGGTTGGCCTCATAACAAATAAACCTAAGATTAGAAAACCAAAAAAAATTCCAAAACATAACTGGTTTGATGGATTTGCTGGAAGGCGAGTTGAATTGAAGATAAATGGGCCAGAGGCCCATTTGTAATTTGGGGGTTGGGTGAACCCTATTTGTAATTTGGGGGTTGGGTGAACCCTATTTGTAGTTTGGGGGTTGGGTGAACCCTTTTCACGCATACACATAAGTCGTATATAAAAATTGACTCGGTCAAAATTCATATAATAATATTTTNCCTTGCCCAATCCTCATCATATTCAACCCCCCATTTTTTTAGGTGAAAAAATGTATTTTATTATTTTTAACAAAAGTAAGAAGATAAATTTAAAATATTTAAAAAAATAATAAAAATAAAAATCAGACAAAAATGTTTGAGTTTGAAAATATGAAGACTAGGATGGAAATGTATTTTACCCTTGTTGTTAGCTTCAAATGTTATTCAATTTAATATTCGTTCTTATGATTTAAAAATAAATAAATAATCAAAATTATTATTATTATTATTTAATAAAAATTTTGAGGGAAGGATATTTGAAAATATTTAAGCTGTGAATATAAACAACACCATTTTTTTTTATCAGGAATAGGAATCACGATTTTCCATAATTGTATGATATTGTCCACTTTAAGCATAAGCACTCCCTCCCAACAATCCTCCCCTCAAACAAAGTACACTAATTGAGGCTCGACTCCTTCTCTAGAGCCCTCGAACAAAAGGGTTTGGGTTGGCCTCGAAGATGATAAACCTAGGATTAGAAAACCAAAAAAAATTCCAAAACATAACTGGTTTGGTGGATTTGCTGGAAGGCGAGTTGAATTGAAGATAAATGGGCCAGAGGCCCATTTGTAATTTGGGGGTTGGGTGAACCGTATTTGTAATTTGGGGGTTGGGTGAACCCTTTTCACGCATACACATAATTCGTATATAAAAATTGACTCGGTCAAAATTCATATAATAATATTTTATTTATGGGTTACGTTCGAAGCTTATCCTTTACTCCTTCATCCTAAACTTCCCCATTAAGTCTAAAATGTATCCTTCCTCGCGTTTATCTCATTCCACCCACTTCTACCACATAACACCCAAATCAAATATCCAGTTATACTATATATATATATATATTTTGTATTCCATGTTTTTGTATGTATTAAAAAAATAATAATAAATAAAAAGCTATATTTTATATTCACCAAATAATAATAATAAACATAAAACATATTTGGTTGAATGAGTATTGAGTTGGAAGGAGTATTGGGTGCCTTTTGAAAGAACAAAGAAAGTTCCATCTTTTGACTAGGGATGATCGTTCAATTTATCTATGATCATCAAGGGAATGATCTCCAAATTCTCTTGATCCTCAAATTATAATCAAGAAATACTATTCTCTTGATCCTCAAATTATAATCAAGAAATACTATTTTGATCTTCAATTTATAATCAAGAAATACTGTATTAATTGTTATAAGGTATTTTGAGCTTCTTGAGCCTGTAGGACCTTAGCTTAAGCTCAAAATGAATCAAGCCTAAAACAAAATTATGAGCAGAGTTAGTTTATGCATTATTTTATTAGGACCTAATGAAATGATTATGAAGGGAGAACTTTGGGAGCAAAAGATACATGAACGACGATAGGGAAGATGAGTATTGTGAAAATTGAAACGCGAGAGCAAAAAACATGAAGCCGGATTCAATGTTACCAAATGTAAGAACCATTTTCAAGTAATCAAAGAACCATTTTGAGTCTCAAGCGTACAGAGAAAAAAGGAAAGGAGATACAAAATTTTCAACCATTTGGCATTTACGTTACATATATGTATGAGAGGAGCTGAGATCCTTAGTGTCATTGGACGGCATAAACGCCAGCACCATAAGCATTCCCAGAAGCCCAATCGGAAGGAGTAGCAGCAGCATCAACGGCGGCGGCGGTAGGGGAGGCAGAATCAACGGAAGAATCAACAGCGACGCTGCCAGGCATATCAGCACCCCCAAATAGCTCGCTGCCGGCACCAACCGCCGCGCTTTCCCCTGCGATAGAGACCGCGCGTACTCTACCCGCCGCCGCTCCTGCGCGTAATACGAAATCCTATTGGCCGAATCGGAAGTGAAATTGGAAGTGGACCTTCCGTCCATGAAATAACACGGCTGTTTTTGGCTCCGCTGCTGGAGATTTACCCAGTGGTCGGGATTCGGAACGCCCCGCTCCTCGGCTTCTGGAAATCCAAGTCTCATTGACGAAATTTGAATTGGATGGCTCCAAATCAACCCAAGATCAATCGGTAAAGCCCTAGAATCAAAAGTGATGTAGAGATTTGGGGAGAAGATGAAAAGAAAAGCGCAGATCTATTGAAAGAGAAGAGGGATTGGGGAGAAATCCGTTGAAATGGAAATCGAAGAAGGGGAGGTGGAGAAATGGGGGAATTTATGGAATGATGATGGAGAAGGCGGTGAATGGGAGGAGAAGAATGAATGGAGAGAGGGGATGAATAATAGTGAAATTGATGGGGTGGTTGGTCACAGCACACAGAACAGAGAGGGTTTTGGCGTATAATTTTATTTTTGGTTAAATTTTAACGTTACTGAAGCGTCAAAAGGGAAGAGAGAAGGATGGGTTCAGTGAATTTCATACGCCAAGTGGAGTTTACGAAACAAATACAACTTGCTGCTTTTAGAAAGATAACGAANTTTTTTTTTTTTTTTTTTTTTTTTTTTTTTTTTTTTTTTCATTCACTCACTTTTTCATATAATTTAATTCTATATCTAACCCATTATCTCATTTTTCGTCTAGATCAGATCGAGTATGTGATGTTGTGCGATTCTAACATTTTTCTTCTAACATTTTTCTCCTCAGTTCAATGCATTAGTACAACCGAATCTTCTCTTTGCACTCACTGCGGTAGCTATTGCTTTTCGTGCCTTCTTTCTTAGCGTCCAGACGACGGTTATTCGTTTTATTATCTCTATATGAATTGTACTTTTAATTTTTATGGGTTATGAAATTCAATTGATGGTTGATTATAGGATCTAAGGTTTGTTTCATATCTAAATTTTGCTTCTTAGGGTACGGTCATTTTCATTTTGCANGAGGGTTTTGGCGTATAATTTTATTTTTGGTTAAATTTTAACGCTACTGAAGCGTCAAAAGGGAAGAGAGAAGGATGGGTTCAGTGAATTTCATACGCCAACTGGAGTTTACGAAACAAATACAACTTGCTGCTTTTAGAAAGATAACGAGNCATAGTGTTATCGAGTTAATAGGAGATTAGGGTTTAGTTTTTCGGGTTTTTTTCGTCTTTGACTGAATTAGTATCTCAAAGTTAGATAAATGGATTGGGATGGTACAAACCTTAATAGTTCGTTTAATAGTAGTGTATGTTGTAGACCGAAAGGGAGAGGGAGATGAAAAATGAGAGATATTAGATGGAAGGAGATAATAAGATTTCCCCCCTTTTATGGGTGTTTTTAGCCAAACACATGCATCAAAGGAAAAGAACCCAATTCTAAAATCAAACAAAAAGTTTNTGTGTCTTCCAAGGTTCCGACCCCCTGCCCTCCTTTCTCTTTTATTTCAACTTTTTTTTTTCTTTTTCTTTTTTTTTAATTCACTCACTTTTTCATATAATTTAATTCTATATCTAACCCATTATCTCATTTTTCGTCTAGATCAGATCGAGTATGTGATGTTGTGCGATTCTAACATTTTTCTTCTAACATTTTTCTCCTCAGTTCAATGCATTAGTACAACCGAATCTTCTCTTTGCACTCACTGCGGTAGCTATTGCTTTTCGTGCCTTCTTTCTTAGCGTCCAGACGACGGTTATTCGTTTTATTATCTCTATATGAATTGTACTTTTAATTTTTATGGGTTATGAAATTCAATTGATGGTTGATTATAGGATCTAAGGTTTGTTTCATATCTAAATTTTGCTTCTTAGGGTACGGTCATTTTCATTTTGCATAGTGTTATCGAGTTAATAGGAGATTAGGGTTTAGTTTTTCGGGTTTTTTTCGTCTTTGACTGAATTAGTATCTCAAAGTTAGATAAATGGATTGGGATGGTACAAACCTTAATAGTTCGTTTAATAGTAGTGTATGTTGTAGACCGAAAGGGAGAGGGAGATGAAAAATGAGAGATATTAGATGGAAGGAGATAATAAGATTTCCCCCCTTTTATGGGTGTTTTTAGCCAAACACATGCATCAAAGGAAAAGAACCCAATTCTAAAATCAAACAAAAAGTTTGAATTTTTTTGAATTAGCTGAAGCAGAAGAACAAAGTCCAAAAAATGGTTAAAACATGGATTAGGAGCCATTAAGAACACAATTAACTTTAATATATATACAAAAGATTTAAAAGGAAAAGAAATGAGAAGGGGGTGTAGATGATGGGAAAAGAGGGGATGAGATGCCAAAAAGATGGCCACAGAAATGGAAGAAAAATAGATATGATTTCAACATGTCATGCCAGTGTTCCTATGATACACAAATCTATATTCCCAAAATGCCCCTCCATCCCACACATTCCATGACACATGTCCTTTTCATTTTCCTTGTTCCACACTAACCCAACATATCCTTCATCCCTTTCCACACTCTCCCCATCCGATTACTATACCTCACTATATACACACATCAAACAAGTGTTAATAACAATGGTGACCTAATATGCACTTACAACTTTTAACTTGAAACCAATGCAAGCTGAACTATTGTGACCCAGAAACATCCACGTGATGAATGAGGTGGGAAAATATTGGGCGCGACAGTGAGAGGGAAGGGGGAAAATCAGAAGAGACGGGACAGGGTTTGATTCTTATTATTAATGGTAAGCAAGCATGTGAGTTGCACATGCCTTACAGCTCCTCTTTTGGGTCTTTCTCTTTCTTTTGCAATTCAATGCATCTTCCTTGCTTGCCTACCCAATCACCCAAACCGGCCTTCTAATTCCCACCCCTATCTTTCCCTTTCAATCCTTTTTCCTTTTTCTAATATTCCAACTCAACTATAAATAAATATTTTCCCCCACTCCGGGGGGCATAATTGTAATTCCATACTCCCACTCTTCAAACTTCCTCTTCAATATTCAAACTTGGTGACTTTATTATTCACTCACTTAAATCATTGTCTAGAGAGGAGGGATGGAGGGATGGAGGGATAATTTAGTTTCAAGTTTAAGATGTGGATGTGAGCGTGTCAAATGCCACGCGTCTTAAACTGAGAGAATTTAAAAAAAAAAAAAAAANAAAAAAAAAAAAAAAAAAAAAAAAAAAAAAAAGGGAGACAAATGATATGGGAATGTAGTGGAGAATGGAAAAGAGAGATGATTTGAGAGAGAGAGAGAGAGAGAGAGAGGGTGCATGAATGAATGAATGAATGAAAGAAAATGAGATATGGGAAAAGTAGTTTTGTGGAGAACGCCCACGGTTTTTGTTTTCAAATAATTTGGGAAGAAAGAGAAAAACATTTAATGAAGGTAGGAGGAGGAGGAGGACAGCAGCCGTGTCATTATTACTTACGCCTACGCCTACGCAAACACAACCCAACCCAACCCTTTGAGCTTACGTCCCAATTTTGGTTCCATTTTCTATTTGCCTTTCCTTTCCAATACATCCCCTCTTTTTCTTCTTTCCTAATATACCTTTGGACGCCCTCAACACGCATTTGCGTTTAGTAATATTCATTCATCTTCTTTCTATCATCCATTGTGTCCAAGATTTTATAAGCCTCTCTCTATGGTGCAAAGCTCCCAACATTTTTTCTTACCTAACATACACAAAATCTAATCTAACTTAACTAACGTATTGGAGGGCCAATTAAGGGTCAACACCCTTAAAATCACAATGCCTATTCCCATCGCTTCTCATATATTCATCACAAACATTCATCTCCGTTTCAGTTGGAACAAAATATCATACAGAAGATCGCCATGACATGTGTACTGGGAAATTCACTAACATCGGTTGGCATGCTAAAAACAAACGCTCATAGCAGTATTGGTGTGTGTGTGTGTGTGTGTGTGTGTATAAATCTTTGAAGAAAACCAAAATCAAAACTTTCTATAGATGCTAAATATACACAAATTGGTAATGTTCTCATAATCACATCCATCCCCATCAACAACATTAAAAAAACTCATCCAAAGCAGCTCAATGATTATCATGGGTTGGTTGATTGTATGTGGATTTACTTCACAAATGCAAACAGTTGATACAGCAACATACCTTTCCCGTCGATAAGGGCTATTCGTCATTCATGCTACCTTTAATCTAAGTGATCTTTGAGGATTTCTCGTAGACAGTTTAGTTGCTCATCCTCACCTTGTAATTCCTCCCACTACAGGAAAAAAAAACGCCATTGTATACATTAGAGAGCTTCAGACCCTTCTTTTGAAAAAGAAAACAGATTAGGAAAAGAAACATGTTTTTCCATTTATGAAAATTGACTTCACAAGTATGCTACCATACCATGGCTAGAATTGACCACTAGATCGGGCAGTTATGGAAATTTGAAAGTCATGCTTATAAACACATTGGGACACTTGAAGGATTCAACAATTCAGAGCAACAGTCAACAAATAATTCATATTCAATATACAAGATTGCAACACAGACCTCCTGGTGAGACAACGATACCACCTTCCAGCCTGCAGCAGTTATGTAACGACGTTTCAGCACGGTGTGTCCCAGAGCTATCCCTGTAGAAAAGTAGAAGCAGCTTACTTTTATTGGTTTGGTTTCTAAAAGGCACATTAACCAGGCTTACAAGACTTCGTATTGCTAAAGATTTACAGAAACCTAACCTGTGTTTCTAGAGAAATGGGTTGGACCATCAATCTCCAAAGCAACCTTCTTATCTACTATAACGGCGTCTAAAGTGTAACCATCAAATACATATTCCCTGATCCACTCATGACCTGTGCTAACAAGAAGACGGGATACTTCTTTCTGAAATGATGAAGTTGTTTTCTGATTGAACCTCTTAGTTTTCCCAGCAAGACTAGCTTTCTCTTCGAGATCGGAGCTTAAAGATAACCGAAGATGTGAATATTCCCGCTTCAAGCAGTGATTCACAAGATACAGTTGAGAAGCAAACATGATATCATTCCTATGCTGCTCTGAAATATCTTCCTTCTCAAAGTAGCCTATGGTTCTCCAAATGTGGGAAAAGAAACTGCGGTCCATTTGCCCCAATACAGCATAAGACCAAGCTATATTTCCTAACTGATTCCGATTAAATTTGAGCACTGGAGAGCCTAATGCTCCATCTAATTCAAGATCACTAATGAGACCAACAGTGCTTTCTTGATTACTATTTAATGTTCCTTCACTCAGGTAGCATGTAAATTGACTTGCATCACTATAAACATTGTCTAAAGATTCCAGCAAAAGGTCAGGAGATTCATTTAAAGAGGCAAAAGCCCACAATACCTGAGCTAGTTCCTGTTCTTGAAATGTATGGACTATATGTGATGCTCTTTTTGCTAATTCCGAGAAGAGATCAGAAGCAGAATGTTGCATTGAAGCAAATGCTCCAGCAATGTTAGCAACATTCTGAGAATTCAACTCCTCTATCTTGGTCAAGGTAACTTTTGCAACTCTATCCATCTCTGACAGAAAAAGTTGATCACCTCCAATCTTGGACATTGCCCAAGTAATGTTGGAGATGCCTTGCGCCGAGCACTCTGGCAATGCCATCATGGCAATACCAATCAGCATCGACATTTCTCTTCGACGAGCGAAAGCTAACCTGTATGATTTCAACATTGAATTTTTTTCCATATTCTTAGCAATCCTATGAAGTGCTGTGGCAATGTTCAAAGGAGACAAAGGAGAAGGACTCAATCCTTTCCGAACAGCAAGGATCATATCAGAAATAAGCTCTAATACTTCATCTGCAGTCTGTGCTTCTATAATTGCTCTGTTCAAATTGACTTCCTTTTTACGATCCGAAGGCCCCGAGTATTGGGACAATGTTTGAATAAAATCCTCCATTGTCTTCTCCTTCCTTTGTTCAAACATCCCACCACCCATTATGCTCACACTCTTACTCAAATGGTTAGCGTCATTAATACTTAAACTATCCAACAAATCCAAATCCAAATCCAAATCCTCATCTGAATCAGACTCCAGTTCTTCCTCAAAGACATTCTTATTCTTATTAACCCCATTAGCCTTGCTTCCCAAGATCTTCTTCTTCTTCTTCTTTCTTTTCTTCTTCACAGTAAACAAATCTTCCTCTGTAGAAGTGAAGCCTCTTGCCTCAATGGCTCTAAGAGATGCCTTCCTAGCCCTCAAGCACCAGTCCATGCCCTCATCATCATCAAGAAGCTTCGATTTCATTTGTTTTTTCTTCTTCTTCGGTGGTTGAAACCCCAACGGATCAAGCTCTTCAAGCAATTCCACTTCCCACTCCATATTGTCGCTGTTACCTCTAAAACCCCCATTTTCGCTGTCAAATTTAATACTGGTGGAGCTGCTGACGGCAGGGCCATCCGAGTTTACACAATTTCTTTGAATATGGCTTACATTAAGTTTTCGCGTCAAAACTCCAGATGCTAATTTAATAGCCGGACGTGTTTTGTGCGAGAAAACACAAGAATTTGAGAAACTAAGCGCAGGAAATGTACCCAACAACACTTCCATATCCAATTTCTTATACAACTTTTCTCTTCCGATAAGACTTAAGCACTATTTCGTAAGGAAAAATCGTGAATTAAGTGAGAATTGCAGAAATGTTAATATCTTAGAAATGGCAACATACCTATCGGAGACCGAAAGTGCCGCTTCTTGAGATGAACAAGTACAGTGTTGCTAAGGCCCCAACCCGACGCCATCCTAATTATCATACGGTCAAGTGATTTTCTTCCGAATATTTGTAAATTCATTATTACCCAAAAAAAAAAAAAAAAA
>NC_036650.1:34509-75260 GCF_002806865.2 Cucurbita pepo subsp. pepo | reverse complement strand
AAAAAATTTCGAATTTAATACTTTTTATTTTATAATGAAAATAAATACATTTATATTTGAAGCAAGTACTTATTTTATTTCATGTATTCTTAGTGATAAGCGTCATACAATGCTAGATTTTGCAAAGTTAGAGGTCTTTCTAGAATCCTTACAAAACGTTCACAAAGAAAGCTAACTTAACGAATTGATTCCAACAAAGAGCTGGTTAGAAGATGAATGACTCTTAGATCGAACTTGAGATCTATGATGATCACTCTTAGATACCAAGACGACTCACTTCAGAATTAGCTCAATCATGGCTAATCCAATGAATCGATTTTTAACATCAAAATTAAACTAAAGTTTGAAAGAAACATACCACCCGAAGGGTTTCAACCACAATGTTTTTGTATTCCACCCTAATTTCAAAATTGAATATTACATGCCTTTAAATAGACCCACAACATAACCCTAACATAATAAAGTTCAAACTACCAACTACACATTACTAATGAATGCTATTAAATACAAATTGAAGAAAATAAAACATTATTAATTGTCAACTACGAAAGCAAGTCTTCTAATCACTCTTAAATGTCAGTCGTTATTTTCTTGATTTGATACTTGAAATCAAACACCCTAAGAACATAAAAAACATAATGTTCCACAAAAAAAAAAAAAATATAATCTCTGTTCCTAGCCGCCAGGTAAATAAACTTTTCTATATTGAATTAAAAATAAAATATAAAAAAAAAAACCGACAAATTTATGAGTTAAAAAAAAAAGAAGTAATGTTTTGGGTAAAAAATTGTCCATAATTAGGAAGGGAAGAGGCAACAAACTAATAGAAAAAGAAGGGGGAAGAAAAGGTATATAAATGGATGAGAAACCCCATAATCAGGGCTCTCTTCTCAGCTTTCCCTCTCTGCTCTTCTCTTACCTCTTACAAGGCCATATATATATATATATAGAGAGAGAGAGAGAGAGAGAGAGGGAGAGAGAGAGAGAGAAGACAAACCCTGGCGATGGAAGGGGTCCACCGTCGTCCAAGCAAGGGTGGTGGACGGAGCCTAGAAGTGATAGACGTGAGAAAACTGAGCGAAAACCAGGTGCATCTAAGCCAATCACGACGTCCGGCGGCGATGGATCCGTCGGCGGTGAAGCCACGTGTGGTGAAGAGAGGGGAAGGGTGGAGAGGAGGTTCAGGGAAGTCATGGTGGAAGAACCCGGAAATGAAGAGGCAACGACGTGTGGCGAAGTACAAGTTGTATACAGTGGAAGGGAGGGTAAAGGATTCGATAAAGAAAGGGATGAGATGGTTCAAAAGCAGGTGTAGCAGAATGGTGTATGGGTTTTAAATACAATTCTTCATCAACACTCCTCCCCTTTTCTTCTCCTCTTTTTCAATGGAATGCTTTTCAAACACACACCCCACACAATTTCCTCCATCTCCTTTCTCTCCTTGCGCTTATTTTTCTGCCTTCTTCTCCAAATTTCACTTTATTTTTTCCTATTTTTACATCATTCTTCTAATAAATTTTTTTTTTTAAATTTATACTAAAATTGACAATATCATACTACTGTGGAAAATCATGATTCCTATCCGTCTATATAGATTTGTTAGAACTTTTATCAATGGATTCTCATTCGAGTTTGTTTCAAACAACTTTTCTTTATTATCACTAATACTTGCATCTTTTGTTCGTAAGCTACAACATATTCGTTTCTCCATTGCATATACGAACATCACGGTTCAATTGTTCAAAATACTTATTATAAGTCTGGAGAAAGAAGTTGTGTTAAGGATTATTGAGAGAGAGTCCCACTTTCTTGATTAATTAATTGATGATTATTAAGAGAGAGTCCTTGCTAATTAATTAATCGATTGTGAGCGTGGGCCCTGTTGGGAAGCCGTCAAAATAGACCCTATATTTGGTGAGATCAGTAATGGTAAACAGGCAGCTGGAGGAGGGGAGGATAGGACGGCCGTGGGATCAAGAGAGAGAGAGAGAGAGAGAGAGAAGGGCCCTTGAAAAAGTCGAGAGTCAAGTCTTTGAAGCTTAAAAAATGGTCTTGCTTTTTACAGAAANTTTTTTTTTTTTTTTTTTTTTTTTTTTTTTTTTTTTTTTTTTTTTTTTTTTTTTTTTTTGGAGTAAAGAAGTAGCTGAAGTTAAAGGGAGAGGAGTCGATCGCCGGTGCAGAAGATCAGTTGTGCAAAATTGAGAGGTGATGGAGATTGAGAGCAGGGAAGATTTGACGTCCATATTGCCCTTTCTGCCGCTGGCGCTGAGGTCGTCGGCTTTATGCTGGCCCCCCCAAGTAGTGGAAACTCTCAAGTCTGTGGCGGCAGGACCTGATCAGAGCGGTATAAATTCTGGTGAAGCCCTCTTCCATTCCATCTCTAACATCAGACGCACACTCTCTATCTCCGATCAACGCCTCGCTTCTTCTGCCCATCATGGCTACGTCCTTTTCTTCGACAAGGTACTTCGCTTTTTCCTGCTTTTTCCTGCTTCTCACAGCTCCATTGAAAAGGCCTCGTACCATGATATGCGATATGCCAAGGTGAGAGTACCCTCTCAATAATCCTCCCATCGACGAACAAAGTACACTATAAGCCTTCCACTGGCCTCTTTCTCTAAATCTCTCGAAAAGCCTTCCCTCGATTCGATCGAGACTTGACTCCTTCTTTGGAGCCCTAGAATGAAGTACGCCATTTGTTCACTTTTGACTACACCTTTGAGGCTCACAATTTCTTTGTTCGACAATGGAGGATTCGTTTACATAACTAAGTTAATGACATGGCTCTGATGCCATGCTAGGCTAGGAATCACAAACATCCACAATGAAATGATATTGTCCATTTTGAGTAGAAGCTCTCAAGCTACGGTGACTTTGCGTTTTATTTTCACAAAATGACTCATACAAATGGAGATAGTGTTCTTACTTATAAAAACCCATGATCTTTCTCTTAATTAGCTAATAATCTTCTCTTAATTAGCTAATAATGCTCGACTCTCCTCAATCCCTTCCCTAAAATGTCTCTTATAAGCTTTTTTAAATCCTTGCAAACAGAACAAGGAGAAAAAAAATGTATCAGGATTGTATTTATTTCTAAGTTCTTGATTTTGTATTTTTGTCTTTTATTCTCACTTTCTTTGGGAGTTTACCTTTGAACAGAACATTTATTCCTTTTTATTATATCAATGAGAAGTTGTTTTATGTTAAAAATAAGAAAATAGAATGCCGGTGTAAGAAACTGGGCTTCATTTAACAGTGAGCAAGACCTTTACTGCCAACATAAATATGACATTGTAATATGAACTTCTAGACTAAATCAAGTTGCTATGAACAGCTTATGTCCGAAACAGAATCCATGCAGTGGTTTGGTGAGGTTATTCCGGCATTGGGAGATATGCTTCTTAAGTTACCATCTTTGCTGGAAGCACATTATCAAAATGCCGACCAGCTTACTAGTAAAGGAAGTGGCAAATCCAAAACTGGTCTTCGTTTGTTAGCTTCTCAAGTTGCAGGCACTGTTTATCTTAGCCAGGTGTGCCAATTTGTTTGCTATTTTATATAAAATTTGGCCACTCTTCACAGAAATTTAATTTTGTCAGTTGTTTTCGTGTTCGTTGGTGGCAATGTTAGCGGAGTCCTATCATTAATTTTGTGGAATCTAAACATGAATTTCTATATTCAAAAGTTCTTTAATCACCATGGGTTCACTTATTGGTTAATAAAGGCCAATGTAAATAGTAGAGGACTAGAGTGATTGAGTTAAGTCATGGTGTGACAACCAAATTTATTAGGACCAGGTGGTTGTCCAAGTGATTATTGAGGTGCTGCCAAGCCCATACCGTGACAGATAAAAAAAAAATGATCAATAATTCTTTACTTTTGTTGCAAAAAAATGTGTTGGGGTTGAAATTGAACTATTTTTATAACACAAATTTTTGGTTCAGAGGTGAAGTTTTATGATTTAATGGTTTGGACTGCTTTCTGGTGCTAAGTTAATATTTGATTCGTAGCCATCATTATCTATCAATGATTTTATTGACGTTGTTAAGAGAAAATAATGGCGCATGTTTGTTGACTAGTTGGACAAAGATCATTTTGCTTCATGTTTTGCATTCTTGTTTGGAAATAATTGTGTCCCTGAATCACGATAGAACTCCTTGAATTTTTTTTTTCTGATTATTTCGTCCGCTCCTCGAGTCAACTTCTGCGACCTCTTTCTGTCTTTCCATCTTACCCAGATTATTGAATAGAAATGGATGGATTGTATGCTTGGCTTGTTTGAGCCACTCTATGTCCTTTCTTGCATGTTCTTTGTATTGTCAACAAATGCTTCCTTGCTAATCTTCTTCTGCTCAGTTTTATTAATGTCTGCTAATCGGTTTCCATTTTGATTTTCAGGAGCTGATTAGTGCGCTTCTTGCTTGTGCTTTCTTCAGTTTGTTTCCAGTCATCGATAGACACGTCCAAAATCTTCCAACAATTAACTTCGACTATTTATTTGCGTATGTGAACTTTAGTTCTTTATTTCAGTTGCTGACATCATGAAGTATAAGTTATCTATAAAAAAATGACACACTTGATGTTTATATATATTTTCTGCAACTACATGATAAAGTTTTGTTTTAATTTTTAGAAAATTTCAGAAACGTTTATTTAATCATCGTCGTTCAAGTTTATATTGTGATTCAATAGGTGTGTATTACTGCCCTGGCTACTGTATGTTAGTGTCAGCTTTAGTCAATGGTTAATTTGTTATTTGGCTGACGGCCTTATATAAAAGCCTCTGTGTCCTTGTATGTACTCAATTATAATTTCTCTACTCTTAACTCTCAGCACTTTATTTTGTGTTTATCTTAGCTTCCTTGTATCTCTGATCAAGTTTCTTTTTACTTTTATATTTTTCTCCCTAGTTACAAGATTTTTTGCCATCTTATCCTGTAATCATAAATTTTTAATAATAAATATGTATTCCCGATTTCTATGAAGAAGATTGTAAAAATATTTCAAAGCAACATTGTAGGTATTAAAGTAAGTTCTTGTTGTGCCATTTTTCCTTAGATTACAAGAAGCTTGAAAAAGAATCATTGAAGTTTTTGTACTTGTAGGATTCTCTATGACGGACGTAGTAAGATGCAGGAGAATAAGATACGATGTATTATACATTATTTCAGAAGGGTATGTTCCAATGTTCCGGTGGGCTTTGTCTCCTTTGAAAGGAAAGTGCTTCCTTTGAACAATTGTGCGGAATATTTTTGTTGTCCAAAGGCCAATTTTTGGATCAACTCCACCATTCCTCTCTGTCCATTCAAGGTTATAATTGACTTTGATTTATATGATAGTTTAATTATTGTGTAGCACCATACTCGAATGCTTTAATCTTTGGTGGATGATCGAGTTGGTTCTTTTTTCCCATATAGGTTAAAGATTCTGGCCTAATAGAAGATCAAACATTTGGAGCTCTTGAAGTCGATTTTGCTAATGAGTATCTCGGTGGTGGTGCTCTTCGTTCAGGCTGCGTGCAGGTCTAATTTATAAGCTTATGCCTATTTCATTGAAGTAAGTGGAATATACAAAAGGGTTAGCTAAGAGGGTTACATTAAGGATCTCTTGAAAAGTTTGTTTAGAGGTATTGTTCCTACGTGTGGAGAAACTTTGATGTGGCACAACAAGAAGCAATTTTTCGCTTAAAGGCAGTGGTAAGATTGAGTTTAGTTCATTAGCTGAAGGGATTTGAGAATGAATTTTGTTAAAACGCCTCCTCACCCGAGTTCAAAGGTAGGAGTAAAGGTGGTATAGAGTTGATGTGTGATAACCATTCTGCCATAGCTATTGCAAAAATCCAATATATTATGAATGATCGAATGGAGCATATTGATATAGACTACCACTTCATTACTGAGAAGATTTGAGAACAACACAATCAATCTAAGATATGTGCCTTCTCAACTGCGAGTTGCAGATATATTTTACCAAGACATTGCATTGAACCAGCGTTGCTAGTTTGATTTCTATGCTAGGAATGACTAGTATATACCATCCAACTTGTCTAGACCCCCTATTGTGAAAGTGTGTAGATGTAAGTGAAAGAAGAGAGGGACTGAGTAAGTCGTGTTGCAAATAATTGTATGTGGTCCTAGGGTGTCCTGGTTGGTTATGTGGGTGTGAGGCCTCTTGCATCTGCTTGTCAGTACTTACAGGAAAAGTAAACAAGGGACTACACCTTGACAGTTAGTAGGACAGGTGCACTTGAATTGGCTGGGAGGTTCTTGCATGTGTTTGGCTCTTGTTGTTTGATATATCGAAAATATCGTGAGGGCTCGTACAAGGAATTTTTATTCATGGACTTGACTATCTAAGCTGTTTACAACACTATAAGCTAATATACATGTTATAACTTTTAAGATTGTACATCTTACATGATTTGCAATATATTTATGTTATTTTGACAATCCATTGTAGGAAGAGATCCGTTTCATGATCAACCCTGAATTAATTATTGGCATGCTTTTCTTGCCAGCCATGTCTGATAATGAGGCGATAGAAATTGTTGGGGCAGAGAGGTTCTCAAATTATACGGGGTGAGTTATAATCACTTCATCATCAATTTTAATCTTCTTCGATTAGGCATCGAATTAGAATGTTCTTAGTTCAACCCCTACAATGTCATTTTATTGTCATTTAATATTAGGAGTATGTTAAAAATATTAAATATACCATAATCTATCAATTTAAGATTGGTAATTTGCTGATATTTTGCAGAACTCCTAGGGGTAGTTCACCATTAAGTTTAAAAGTTTAGTCTGATAATTATAATTTAACAACTTAAGTAGGGTTGACTAGTAATTTAACCTAGTATTAGTACCATATTAAGTTGATACTCAGCCTTAAAGCTTAAGCTTAAGCTTAGGTTAGAGTAAATTAAATCTTTTCAATATATATATATATAGATTGCTTTGGCCTCTGCCATATCTTTTCATGTTATGAAACCAGTGTCTACTTCAAATTCCTGATAATGAAATCATCTGCAAGAGATGTAGGTATGCTTTCAACTTCCGTTTTGCTGGAAATCATGAGGACAAACAGGAAATAGATTCACTTGGAAGGCGTAAGACCTTCATCACAGCTATAGATGCATTGTGCAGTCCAGGGATGAGACAGTACAGATTAGAGTTCCTTCTTCGGTAAGCAAGCCTGTCTGGAATGGCATTTCATGCAGAATCCTTTATTGGTTTGAATACTGATTTGCATCTTTTAGTTTGTTAACAATGTCTGAGATAGCTGAAACTATCCTTCGTCTCTCGCAAAGCGCCTCCTCTTTATGCAGCGACGGACGTCCCCTTAGTGGACTGATGGAGCTTGCAGCTAATAGAGGCTCACGAGATTTTAGAATGGGAGTGGGAAGTAATGGTATACCCATTTTTATTTAGGAAACTTCTAAATTTCTGTATGTTATTAAGATACCCTACTAGATGCTCTGAGTTAGGTAGATAAGATACCCTACTAGATGCTGGTATCTCCCCCAATCCACGGAGTACTCACATCGTTGAATCCAAATTTCTTTTATGGGTCCACAGGAGAATCTGTTGTTTTGATGTTTGTTTTTCTAATGTGCATGGTGTCTCACAACAAACCATTTATTCGTTACGATGGTGCTTAGAAGTTTGGACTCGATCGTGGAAGTCTTATCGGTGAATGCTAGTGTATTCCGTTCGTCCTCATCTTTATAAGCTGATATTTTACTATGCTTGCTGAATTCAACAGGGAAGTCAATAAGGCATTCTGTGGTGTCTTTGATCAATCAAAACATAATCAGTACGAGAATCTTTTCTTAAAAAGTAAGGAGGATGTCACGGACCATAATGACACGTCAAGAAACAATNTTTTTGTTTTTTTTTTTTTTTTTTTTTTTTCTCCTGTTCCCTGCCTTTTGACATTATTCTCAAATGATAAGTTCAGAACCTTATAAAGAGGACAGTGATCATAATTAGCAGTCGAAAATGATCCCATTCTAAGTTCTAGATTCTTTAGTTTCAAAATTTTCTTATTAGAATGATCTTTTGTTGCAATATTTTTTCTCCTGTTGCTAAATTGGTTGAATGGGTTTGTTTATGGTGCTATTATTTTAGGTGCATGAATCTAGCTCAGATACTAGAGAGAATTATTATGGTACTTCTCTTACTCCAGAATGCTTGAAACACAAAGACGATATTGGGATTGCAACTGGCAACTGGGGCTGTGGTGCCTTTGGAGGAGATCCTCAAGTGAAGTCCATAATACAATGGCTTGCTGCTTCTCAGGTACCTTCCAAGTGTTTGTATGAATCCACATTCAGCCTGTTGGAGTCCAAATTGGCTTATTTAGAGAATGATCATAGGTTTATAAGTAATGAATACATCTCTGTTGGTATGAGACCTTTTGGGGAAGCCCAAAGCAAAGCCACGAGAGCATGTGCTCTAAGTCCTCTTAATAACCAAGTATATGTTTTTCAGGCATTAAGACCCTTCGTCGTGTATTACACGTTTGGCACGGAAGCACTGCAGAACCTAGAAAAGGTACGATACCCCTCCATAAATAGAAATGAATAAAAATGAAGATTGGTGTATGGTTTATGATTGGTTTATTGAATATTTTGGGACAGATGAGTGAATGGATCTTGGCACATAAATGGACAGTTGGTGATCTATGGAGTATGTTGGCGGAGTACTGTTCTCAAATATCAAAGGGACAAACTCACGTTGGTTTCTTTGATTGGCTCCTCCCACCCTCCTCCAAAACTAACTTATGTTGCTTCTCTTGATTTTGGCAATCAGTTGGCTTATCAATTGTCTTTTATTGTTACATTATATTATTTCTAACTATACATAAAAATATAGAAATTAGCTTTTAAGTTGGTTCTATTTTGGTCTCAAACTTACACAATCAAAGAATACTCTTATTTTAAAATTTTATTTTAAAATGTTAATTTGGAATATGTATTTTAGTATGTCGATATAATCATGTGTTCATGCTAATTGAGAGATGAACACGAGCTAAAGGGTTAAAATGATTTTTAAAAGTTTAGGTACAAATAGACATTTTGGATGATGGATCGATCCATTTAAAATTTAGGAATTAAATAGAACAATATTATTGCCTTCCATATTTTATGTATTAGAGTCATACCCTAAACTTAACCATGTGAAATTTAGCCTTATGAGACTATCAGAGTCATACCCTAAACTTAACCTTGTGAAACTTAGCCTTGTGAGACTATCAGAGTCATACCCTAAACTTAACCTTGTGAAACTTAGCCTTGTGAGACTATCAGGGTCATACCCTAAACTTAACCTTGTGAAACTTAGCCTTGTGAGACTATCAGGGTCATACCCTAAACTTAACCTTGTGAAACTTAGCCTTGTGAGACTATCAGGGTCATACCCTAAACTTAACCTTGTGAAACTTAGCCTTGTGAGACTATCAGGGTCATACCCTAAACTTAACCTTGTGAAACTTAGCCTTGTGAGACTATCAGGGTCATACCCTAAACTTAACCTTGTGAAACTTAGCCTTGTGAGACTATCAGGGTCATACCCTAAACTTAACCTTGTGAAACTTAGCCTTGTGAGACTATCAGGGTCATACCCTAAACTTAACCTTGTGAAACTTAGCCTTGTGAGACTATCAGGGTCATACCCTAAACTTAACCTTGTGAAACTTAGCCTTGTGAGACTATCAGGGTCATACCCTAAACTTAACCTTGTGAAACTTAGCCTTGTGAGACTATCAGGGTCATACCCTAAACTTAACCTTGTGAAACTTAGCCTTGTGAGACTATCAGGGTCATACCCTAAACTTAACCTTGTGAAACTTAGCCTTGTGAGACTATCAGGGTCATACCCTAAACTTAACCTTGTGAAACTTAGTCTTGTGAGACTATCAGGGTCATACCCTAAACTTAACCTTGTAAAATTTAGCCTAAACTTAACCTTGTGAGACTATCCGAGTCATACTCTAAACTTAACCTTGTGAGGCTCGGAGGCATACCCTAAACTTAACCTTGTAAAATTTAGCCTAAACTTAACCTTGTGAGACTATCCGAGTCATACTCTAAACTTAACCTTGTGAGGCTCGGAGGCATACCCTAAACTTAACCTTGTAAAATTTAGCCTAAACTTAACCTTGTGAGACTATCCGAGTCATACTCTAAACTTAACCTTGTGAGGCTCGGAGGCATACCCTAAACTTAACCTTGTAAAATTTAGCCTAAACTTAACCTTGTGAGACTATCCGAGTCATACTCTAAACTTAACCTTGTGAGGCTCGGAGGCATAGGACCAAGAGTCCAAAATAAAAAGAAGTAAAAAATGATTTAAGACTAAAAAAAAAAAAAAAAAAAAATTTAATTACATTTCCATGAACAGACAGACGTTTTATGTGTTAAAAATGAATATATGTTGGAATTTTGGGGTTCTGGGTTCTGAGGGGTTTTACAGAGAAACTCGATACCCATTTCAGCTTCGTTTTCAGTTCTTATCCATCTCTCCTATGAACCAACGCTCTTCGCTTCTCCTTCCTTCTTTATACTTCTTCTCCTTCCTTCTTTATACTTACTTCTTCTCCTTCTCAAGTTCTACGCTTCCTTTGTATGCTAACTAAGTTTGTTTGCCGAAGTTGAAGTTCCATTTAGCCATAACCAACTGGAAATCCAGACTTTCATTTACAACTCTGGAATTTCTTTATTGTTGTATCCTGAACCCTATTCCCAAGCAATACTTGAGGTCGTAATCTTGTAGAAATGGCGCTGCAACATACACTACGTTTACCCTTTCTGGTTTTGCCTTCTTCTAATTGCCGATTCCAAGGGGGTGCTTTCGCTTTTGCGCCCACCAATTCGCAACCCAGCGATGCTTTCGCTTCATGGAGGTTGAAGTCTTCTTATCCTTCATCCACCGCTTCGGTGAACTTGTCTTTCCTGGTAATCTCGTTCTCTAATCCTAGTGTGCTTGTCATATGATGTATCTTCGATTTAGATAGCTAAAAGTGTTTTCCAGTTGATTTCAAAACTTCTTTTAAGAAACATCTGAAAGTTGATTCTCCAAAAACTGATTTTAGAGTGATTTTCTGGGAATCGTTTTAAATTCAATTCATGGTAACTTGATATTTGTAGGATTCTTTTTAGACATGGTGCAACTAAACAAACTTGTATTCAAGTCATTTTTAATAGAACGTAAGTAATCATCAAATGATTTTAGAAAAAGTAAAGTTTATGCCGAACTCACCCTTTGGTGCTTGTTTCTTGTTACTTGGGGAAATTTAATGTGAAATGCTTCATGTTTTGATCTGTAGGGTAGTTATTTTAGAAGCAGCCCTCGAAGGGCCTACAAAACTGCTGGATCCCTCTGGTCAGGTGATGGAAAGAAGAAAAAGGGACAAGCAGATACGGACTCCGATGAGGAAGATGATTCTTCTTCAGCAGAGCAGCAAGACCTTGAGCCTATGGATGTAGAAGAGAGACGGGAATGGAGGGAGAAGATTAGGGAAGTGATTGATATGAACCCCGATGTTGAGGAGGAGATGGACATCATGGAAAGGAGAAGGAAGATGCAAAAGCTTCTAGCTGACTATCCTCTTGTTGTGGAGGAGGAAGATCCTAATTGGCCCGAGGATGCTGACGGTTGGGGTTTCAACTTGGGTCAGTTTTTTGATAAGATCACCATCAAAAATAAGAAAAAGGATGATAAAGATGATGATGATGATAAAGATGACACTGATGATGAAGTAGTTTGGCAAGATGACAACTACATTCGTCCAATTAAGGACATAGCAACTGCTGAATGGGAGGAGGCTGTATTTAAGGACATTAGTCCACTAATCATTCTTGTACATAATCGCTACAAAAGGTATGCTCTTTGAAGTCATCTAATTGCCTGCCCTAAGATTATTAACATTAGGATCTTGTGCGGGTTGTTTGTCTTTATGGCCATTGATCTCATTTATCTATATTTTTTCCCGTGGATTCCAAACCTACAATGCAATGCAAGGATCTCTATTCGTAGAGGTTGAAATTATTTTATTCATATTTGCATTTTGTACACCCAAATGGTTGTCCGATGGTGAGAAGTTAGGAGGTCTGCAGATACTCTCTGGGTTCTAGTCTTGAGTTGAAAACTTAATAACTTACAATTGATGGGATGTTTTGGGCGGGCAACATGAGCATAGTGCAAGGAATAGGCTCTTTGATATTTTCCGGTGACTCTACCCATTGTGATTGTAATGTGGTAAGCTCCCCTATATTAACACTCTTGTGCCACTACCAGTACCCAACCAATGTGATTTTCTCTTCAATCACTTTTCGGGTGGTGTGGAGGTTGTGTTTGTTGATCTTACAAAACTTTCCTTGAGACGTTTGGAAGGAGAAAAATAAGAGGGTCAATTGAAGAATATAATTAGAAGGAATTATATGCAGGACTTCGGACCATGACAACTTAGTCTTTTTCCTTTTCTTTAAAAGAAGAAGAGTGCCCTTTGCTAGAGGCCCTCACATTTCTTGGTTAGGAATGATGCGAGGGAAAATTGGGGGTCAGATACGAAATTTTGATATGTATTTTTTAACATTTTATTTTTACTTATGCTTAAACTGTTATTTGATGGCTGTAGTGGTTTAACAATAACATGGATCACAAGATGATCTGTATGTGGCAGAAATTTGCATATTTTGAGAATCCTGTCTTGTATGTATTTACCTTCACTCAGGCCAAAGGAAAATGAAAAAATTCGCAAGGAGCTAGAGAACGCCATCCACATAATATGGAATTGCAATCTGCCTTCGCCAAGAGTAGGCTTCTCCTATTTGTTGACTGTAGTTTACTCATCTCTCTACCTTTAGCAAATGTCATTAGTTTAAACATATTGTTGTTGATTGCAGTGCGTTGCTGTTGATGCTGTTGTTGAACGCAACTTGGTCTCTGCTCTTCAAGTGTCTGCCTTTCCAGAGATTATCTTCACTAAAGCAGGGAAGATTTTATACCGTGAGAAGGGTAAGTGCGAAACCAAGAGAACAGACATTCTGTGATTTCTTTATTTGTTTGGCTCCAAATCTTGTGACTGTAGAATGAAACCTATTTCAATGTATGAGCTGAGGTCCGAGTTGTGGTTTGGTTCAGGATTTGTAAGTGCAGATGAGTTGTCGAAAATAATGGCGTTCTTCTACTATGGAGCAGCTAAGCCACCATGTTTAAGTGACGTTAGGGATTATCAGGAGGCGATCCCATCAGTTTCTGTTGATGCCTGATTATGCCATAGGAGGATAGGCAAAGTATATGCTCTTTTTGGTCTGTTGTAGATGAGGAGTTTCAGCAATCGGTTTGTTGGGGCAATCTTTTTTGTATTGAAAGGCCAATGTTCTTTGTCTTTTAGTCCTGCAACTTCATGAGCTGTTCAAGGCTATTACCGAAATATGAAATGTATCATAGCTTAAGATGACATAGCGACAAGAGCAGGTAAATGAGATCCTTGTATTATTTTTTTAGGTCAATTCGATTGGGTTCTTAATTAACTGCTCCTGCCACTATTTTAACATAGTTTTTTTTATTTTTTTATTTTATTTGTTTCTCTACTACTTCCGTAAGCTGTTTATTCGAATTCCCTCTAATAAATAGGTGCTCTTCTGGATTCAAAATCTTGTTGGCGATGAGTGATGATGCCTTCGGTTAGTGACCATCAACCAACGTCGTTTCCATGGAAAAGGTAATCTTTTTCAGGCATCTCTTAACATTTGCAGACTCTTTCTACGTGCTAATTTGCATACATTGTAACATCTTCTCGAGTCCACCCTTGTATGAAATTTATGAAATTCTTTGATACCGTTGTTGCATCATTTTAATTTAACAATCAGCTAAAATAATCACATGCAGCTTGGCTAAGTTCTAAGTTCGAGGCAGAGAATGAGCACTATCAAAATTTTCGATTTGGTCTTTAAATTTTCAAATTCGTTTTGTTTTGAGCATTCAACTTCCCATGTCTACTTTAATTTCTAAACTTCTAAAAATCAATGATTTTGGCTTGAAGTCGTACTCGTAAATAACAAGTTGCAGTGGTCGAAGTTCTAATGTCTATTATTTGCATTCTATTTACATTAGCAACATTTTGTTGCTTATTATTATTATTTTTTTGATGGTTTATGAACTTTTTAGGATATAGTACAATGTGAAAAATATGAACAGAAATGTGCATAGGTGACCAAAAATTTAATAGGAAAGAGATGAGTAGGTAAAATGTATAGTTTATAATAGAAGAAATTTGATGGGCATCCATATTAGTTAATTTTGGGAAGAAAAGGAACGGTGGAAATTGCTTGGAAAGAGGAGTAGGTGAGTGGGCGATGGATGCCGTGTGTTGTGGGGCGCCTCACAATAGTTGAAGACATCAATTGTTGACTCGTTATTGTGTTTTTTAATTTTAGTTTGACTCCATATATAACTAACCAGTTGTTCTTTAGGAACCCACTGTGGAACCTTCTTTCCTAAGGTAATAATAGATCAGATAGGTCGAGGCTAGGTCGAGGCTAACCAAGGCTTGGACCCATTTCAATCACACCTTGAGATCATTTAGGCTCGGGGAAAGGTGCGTCTTGTGCTAGGTAAGCTCGAGACTAAGGCTAGCCCTATCTTCTCTATGGTCAATAGGGAACGACTCGAGCGTCTGGTCTCATATCCTCTAAGAAAGGAAGAATGGTGGTCTCATACCCTCTAAGAAAGGAAAAATGGTAAATCCATTCTAAGCTTACAACCCTAAACCATTGTGTCTTTGTTACCTTGTGAATCATTTCATCCCCTAAATTACAAATCTATGCATTGAAAAGGAAAAAAAAGCAAGATTATGGAAAGTACGTTAATTAATCCTAAGCTATCAGGGCATGATTGATAGTCGACAAGAAAAACCAATATTACCATTTAAGAAAGTAATAAGGATTGTAGACATGGATGACTGCGAAAAAAAGTTATCAATTTTGCCCAGCAATTCCAATTTGACTCACTTTGCAATGCAATAACGATCAAAGAAGAAGAAGAAAAAAAAAACCTCAAAAGAAGCATAGCTTTGCAATAGAAAAACCTTTAATGGGTTTCAATATCAACTAATTTCCAGAAAGGAGTGAAGATGATTATGCTGTACACATTAAGTTCGATCCCTGAATTGAATCACAAAATCAACAACCAACCCATCAAAATCTCACTGCCCAGTCAAGCACGACAGAATCCTCTGGCTTCTGAACCTAACAAGCTGTGGCCCATGACTGGACTTGGCGGCGGCGGCGGCGGCGGCGGAGGTAGTTCTCCTCCACTCCTCCGGCGTAGATCCGCCGAATGAGTTGTATCTCCGGTGAGCCCTGGTGGCGCCAGGGTCCTCAGATTTGGAAGTGGGGAAGACGTGGGTTGAAGGGGGATCCACGTAGAAATCAGCAATGTTGAAAGATGGAGAAGCCGCTGCTGCTGCTTCAGGGGAAAGTACTGAATATTGGCTTCTGATTCTGGTTTTCTTCATCGCTCTGTAGAACATCGGAATCAAACCCTCCATTTTGCTTTCTTTTGAACCTTTTTAATTGTAGTCTCTTCCAAGAACAGAGGCAGAGCAGAGAGGGGCTTTGGTTTTGGAACTGGAAATGGAAGACTTTTCTTTTCGTTGTTGTGTGTGTTTGGTTGGTTGGGTTTTGGGTATATATTTAATTTGGAATGCGATGGCTGATGGGCACTACGCAAATTCATTATTGCCCAAACTTAGTCCAACACGTCTTTCCCAGTTTTTTATTTATTTATTTCTTTCCTTTGAAAATAACTAAACAAATCCATGGGCTGATGATTCGAGGTTGATCACAAATCACTATGGACTTGGTGTATATGAATTAAATATAGTTTTTTTTCTTTTTTTTTTAAAAAAAACAATAATAAATTAATCTATGGTTATGTTGATGGTTCATAATCATATTATTAATTCTACAATATGAATCAGTTGCATTAAATAATTTAATGGAAGGAAAATTGAATGATATAATATAGAAATATTGGCATTGAGGATAGGGATCATCTAATTCTTCAACCCTTATCTTAGCGTTGAATTAAAAGAAAAGATAAGAAGAAAAAAAAATACAGAGTTCTTACTTCTAATGACTCGCTTACCATTTAATTTATAAAATAAAGAAAGAAATGAAACAAATAATAATAATAATTAGCTTATATACGTATGTGGCTTGATAACATATCAGTGTTTAGTATTATTTCCTGAGAACAGAAATTCAAGATTGATCCATTTGTTCGATATCAACTGATATCGTAGTTCTGTTGAAGCAGATTTAGCATCAAGATGTGCCTCGTATGAAATTTATAATACACGACGACATGACGAAACAAGTGATGGGCAATGGAGCAAGCAGTTAAACCTATTAAATTCATGAACATAATGTTACTCCACAAAATCATACAATATTCAATACATTTCCTTTAGATGCGATTCCTTACTTCCTTTTCTCAGCATTGTGGCTCCTATCACACATCTTCTTCCGCATGTAGGTCAAGAAACTTGTTGCTTTGAATCTAATCCTTTTCTTATCGGCTTAAAAGTTTCAAACCACAATTTGAAATTCAAAACAAAGCAGCAGCACCATAGCAATATGATTAAAAGTTGTAATGTGCATGTGTATGTGTGTAGAGATGCTGTATATACCTGCCCCACAATGCTTTCTACACGAGCAGCCTGCATAGCAAAGAGTTAGATAGATGACGGTGAATCCCCAGCAGCACAAGAATCCTGTCTTTACAATATGACATTCAAATATTGTGAATATCAAACTCAGTTCAAACAAAACATAAACTCAGCGTACATAATGGATACGATCAGTGGGAGAATTCTTCCTCAAACAATCAATTTTTGTTGGTAACATTTATTCTGCTACGAATAGGAGTGAAACTAAGAGGTTAGCAATCAAACAATCCATTTCTGTAGCATAAATGCCAATCTGAGTCCCCTGATGCCATCAACCCACCTCCATCCGTGCTAATGGATTCCGCACAACAACATGCTACTTCATTACTTTTCTCATATTCTTCGGCTTCTTCATTCACTAATAATCGAGAAGAACAAGAACTGTTGCAAATTATAGGATCAGCCTCACAATCATTATGTTTCAGAGGAGTCTTCTTAAGGATATCTGACAAGCTAATGCTGCAAGTGTCAGCATTCTCTTCTTCGTCGTCTGATAAGCATCGACAACTATCAAATTCGTCCATCTCGTAGATCCGGCTCATTAACCCTTCCCTCCATGATACTCTCATTTGGGATTTTGACAAATTCTCACACGAAGAATTGCTGTTCCTAAAAGCTTGATCTTCAAGAAGCTTTTGAAATTGGTTAAGATCCATGGAATTGGATATTGTGGCCAGACAATCAAACTGGAAACTTAAATCTGTTATACTTGTCATTGCTTTATGGCTGTCAGACGCTGAATCCTGATCATGTTTATCACAACTGTCAGCAGTTAACCATGGAAGGAAATGTTTTGGAGCTGAACTTGAGTCTGATTGTGGTGTTCGGATGACATTGTCACTGCTTAATGAGTCAATTGAGAATGGAGAATTCTCCCCATTGACTTCATACCTCGGTTGTCCTCTTCCCTCCGTTAATATCACATCCAAGCAATTAGGAGCGCATGAGGGAGAGATGTCCTCAAAGGATAATGGCTCCAAGAAACCTTCAAAGTGAGATGAAGCGTTTTCAGACTTGTCTTGGTGATCCTCATCCTCCTCGTTGCAGGGGGATAGAAGCCAATTCATAGAAGCTTCAATGGGTGAAGGGACCTTTAAAACAACAGAATTGGAAGTCTCCCTTTTGTTGCTTCCATCTTCTTCCTCAAAATTCTGAATGGGCTTGACATTAGAAATGGATGGAGTATTGTCTCCCACAATAAGAACTCCTTTGGGTCTACACTTTCTCTTGTCAGAGATCCCAGAAACGACATACCCAGCACCATAGCAGACAGGAGTAAGTGTAGGCATAAGTGCTGAACCACATTGTAATTCAGGTGACACAGAGGCTTGAACAGGAGGCGTTTTAGTATGATCTTTGTTTGAAGCCTCTAGGGCTACAACCTTGTCAGCTGTTGGATCCAAACCAGAGCCGTTTTCGATTTCACGCAGGGGAGTGAAGTTGAAATCGGACGGTTCACATTTGTTGGGATCATCAACCATCCTCACTACACTATGTGCCCCATGTCTCTCCAACTCCTCACCATCAGATGCCAAGATTTTAGGTTTGTGGGTACCTAATGAACAGGGCTTCTTCCCGGACGGCCATCTATACAGGGAGGGGGAGTTTTTCTTCAATGGCTCCAACTTTGTGGAGGAAGGTTCTGCGGGCGCCCTAGAATTGTGTGTAAGAGCGCGTTTGGGAGCATTCTCCTTAAGCGGCTTAGATCTAAGGGGCTTGAGGGGGCGAACATGAGAAGTAGATTTAGGGTTTTTGGAAGATGATTTAAGCTTATTAGCAGGGGTCTGTGTCTTAGAAGATGAAGAGGAATGAGAGAGAAAGAACCTGAGACAGCCTCTGGGAGCATCGGTGGAGGTGGAGGAAGCGTCACTGCCGACGCTGGCGGTGTTGCAGGCGGGGGAAAAGGAAATGCCATTAAGAACACGGAAGGGGCCCCGAGGACCCTGGTGCTGCTGCTGCTGCTGCTTGAGCTTCTTGTTAGCGGCGTGGATTTGAGACGAAGGCGAAGAAGAAGAGGAAGAGGAAGGTCTCATGGTGAAATGGAAAAGAATTCTGAGATTTGTGGAGGAGAAAGGAAGGAAGATCTGAGAGAAGTATTAAGAGTGTTGAAGCTGTGAATCAAGATGCATATTTTGAAATTCGGGATTTTTCTATTTGGTGCTTTCTTGAATTCAAATTTCAAATATTGACCTCCACTTTCTTCCCTATTTGCTCGCCTACCCTTCCCTTCTACTCTAAATTTAAGCCAATATTAAGTATATATTAATTTCAATATCAAAAATGGAAACCTTATTTATTGTACCAAATTAATAGCTTTGTGTTCTTATGAGCAACAAAATCTAAGTTAAAATGTCCCAAAGTTCGGATTGTGTGGGCTGGTAAACATGAAATTCAATCGTAAGGCAAACAGATTTTAGGCGAGAGTGTCCATGTGAAGCATTATACTTTTATGAAACTTATGTCCTGGGACAGCGGCTACCAACAAATTCTCCCTCCAACCAAACTAAACCAACACCCCATCATTCCGATCTGCCCCGCAAAAATCAAATGGAAATACAAATCCACGCCCGATGAGAAGCCAAAATTTTCTATTCAGAAAAGGGGCAAAAACCAATTCTAATCTTCTCATTTGCTGTCGGTAAAATCAGCATCAATGACGTCTCCTTCGGGTCCTTTGTTCGATGATGGTTCCGATGGCCCTGCTTCGCTTCCTGCACCCGGTCCAGGAGCAGCGCCTGGCTGATTGTACAAGGATTGTCCCAGCTGCATCACCTCTTGATTTAGAGCAGCCATAGCATCCTTAATGGCTTGGGTTGAGCCACCTGAAATTGCTTCCTTCAATTCCCCAAGTTTTGATTCCACCTTCTCCTTCACTGGCCCAGGCACCTTGTCTCCAAGTTCCTTCAGTTGCTTTTCCGTCTGGTACACAACAGAATCAGCCTGGTTCTTTGTGTCTATAGCATCTCTCTTCTCCTTGTCCTCCTTTGCAAACTTGTCCGCTTCGCTAACCATCCGCTCCACCTATATAGGCATACAATTTTTTTTTTTTTTTTTTTTTTTTTAAATGTTCGTCAACAAGGAAACTAGTTAATTGTACTTGCGCTCATGAAAGCAAATGCTTTAATCGTACCTCATCACTTGGCAATGTGCTAGCACCAGTAATGGTGATATCCTGCTTCTTGCCTGTGCCTTTGTCAATTGCAGTGACCGAGAGGATTCCATTGGCATCAATGTCAAATTTGACTTCAATTTGAGGAACCCCACGTGGCGCAGGGGGGATACCGTCTAGTCGGAAGCTACCAAGTGATTTGTTGTCCCTCACAAACTCTCTTTCCCCCTGAAGAACATTAATCTCAACGCTGGTCTGTCCATCAGCGGCTGTGGAGAATACTTCTGACTTGGAGGTAGGAAGTGTAGTGTTTCTTGGGATAATTTTCGTCATTACACCCCCAAGAGTCTCAAGACCCAAAGATAGCGGACTCACATCCAATAGCACAATGTCACTAACGTCTCCAGACAAAACACCAGCCTACAAACAAGTACCCGTCTTCAACAATAATCCACAGTTCACATTACACATAATAGTACCAACTATGTTTAAACTAATAACAACCATGTTTAAACTAATTATCACAAGAACGTGAGGTTAGCAGAGAGAGACATTCACAATGACAAACAATTAAGAGCACCCCTGGACCTACCTGAACAGCAGCACCTAAAGCAACAACTTCATCAGGATTGACGGTGACATTAGGTTCCTTCCCAGTCATCTTCTTGACAAGTTCCTGAACAGCAGGAATACGTGTTGATCCACCCACAAGGATCACCTCGTCAATATCCTTAAAGGAGAGCTTTGCATCCCTCAAGGAGTTTTCAACTGGAGTCTTAAGCCTGAATAGGTTACCAATTTGAACAAATACAATATATTAGACGCTTGTACCACTTTCTTCCATTTTTCTATTAAAAAGTTAACCCCTCAGTCAGTGATTTAAGATTTAAAAAAATAATCAGTAAAAAGTAGTGATGGTCGGTACCTATCAAGAAGATCTGAGCACAATTCCTCAAACTTGGCCCTGGTAATTGTGGTCTCAATGTGCTTCGGGCCATCTGCCGTGGCAGTGATGAAAGGCAAACTGAAAGATGACTCCCATTACCAATGTGTAATATTAAAAATAAATTAATGAAACACATAGAAATACAGGTCAACATAGACCACGAGGATACAAGGCATGTTATGTACCTAATGTTCGCCTGGGTCAAAGATGATAGCTCCATTTTCGCTTTCTCAGCTGTCTCAGTTAGCCGCTGAAGAGCCTGTTTGTCTTTAAGCAAATCTATGCCTTCATCCCTTTTGAAATTTACAGCTAGCCAATCAACAATTCTCTGCAGATTATACAAGAGAGGTTCAAAATTTTCAACCCTTATTCATATGGAAGAAAAAAAGAGGGTAAATTTATCAGTCCAACGGCAATTTAACCTTGTCGAAGTCATCACCACCCAAATGCGTATCACCCGATGTAGAAAGCACTTCAAACACTCCATCACCAACCTCGAGCACTACAAACAAAAGAGAGATTATAGAATTATTGTTGGGACTTATGTAATAGTGCGTGAGGTAGTAACGAAAAAGGGACAAGTGTAATAAGGAAGCCATAAAGTCGAGGTAGCAGTATGTACCTGAAACATCAAAAGTACCCCCACCAAGGTCAAAGACCAAAATAGTTTCATTGCTCTTCTTTTCAAATCCATAAGCTAATGAAGCGGCAGTGGGTTCATTGATAATACGCAAGACTTCAAGACCGGCAATACGACCAGCATCCTTTGTGGCAGTTCTTTGAGAATCGTTGAAGTAGGCAGGCACTGTCACCACAGCTTTGGTTACTTTATCATTCAAAAACTTCGAAGCATCGTCCACTAGCTTCCTTAAGACCTAAGCAAACACCAAATACAACAAAGAGATAGCAATGTCATCCTTCAGCATGCTAGAGTAATAGAGTATCTTTCACATAATCCATCTATTAAGTAAAATTCAATAAGCAAACGTCGTATTCTACAGACATCTTAATCAATTTCTAAATGATAAATCTCTTTATTTCACCACTACAATCAACCACATTATGAGAAACCAAAATGAATGTACGGTGATAAAACAGAGAGTTAAGTAATACCTGAGCGGAAATTTCTTCAGCGGCAAATTGTTTTCCAATCGCTGGGCATTCCAACTTCACATTTCCATTCTCGTCGCGCACTACTCTGTAGGAGACCTGCTTGGACTCCTCATCCACCTCCGACATCTTCCTACCAATAAACCTCTTCACCGAAAAGAATGTATTCTCAGGGTTCACAACTGCCTGTCGCTTCGCAATTTGACCAACAAGCCTGTCTCCGTTTTTAGTGTAAGCCACCACCGACGGCGTCGTTCTCTGCCCTTCGGCGTTGGTTACAATAGTGGGCTTCCCACCTTCCATGGCTGCAACTGCGGAGTTAGTGGTTCCAAGGTCAATTCCCACAACTTTCTCACTAACAACCCTCAATGGCCGGACAGTCGAATTCCTACGGCTAATATTGCTCCTCAAGTTCAAGAATGCGGCGGTCGGAAATCCAGATGAATTTCCGAGTTTCTGACCGAAGAACACAGTCCGTGAAGAGACATGGTTATGTTTTCGCACGGAGGCCGCAGCAAAGGACGGAGCTCCGAGGCCATGGATCTGGGCGGCGGAAGCAGCCATTTACGAAGAAATTACAGAGAAGAAGAGGAGAAAAGAAGCGGGTAAAATCGGAATCAAAATGGAATGGACTAAGAAATCGGGGACGGAGCCTGGCGGATGAAGGAGATAAAGGGGAAGAAGGGAAGGGTTTTTGAAGAAAATGAAAGGGTTAGGTTATGACACGTGGGCTAGGGTTCTAGAATATTCTTCACCAATCTAATCTTCCACGCCCTTGGATTTAATATTTTCCTCAATACAAATTGGGCCTCAAAACTCGTTTTGGGCCCTTCCAATTTCAAATTGGGCCTAAAAAACGGCGTCGTTCTCTGCCCTTCGCAATTATTTTCTTTAGCATGTCATTTCGAAGTCTGAAGTTCGAGTGCTGTAGAGTTCAAATTTTAATTCTAATTTGACTTTTTTTTTTTCTTTTTTTTTTTTAACGATGTTGATGGAGATATTCATAAGCAACAATAACATTATAAGATATCAAACAATTACATAAATTAATAAATTACAAATAAATCAGTCGGTTCGTCTCATAAATATTTTTCACTCGAACAATATTTATTTAAAAATGAAACCATTCAATTTTTTTTTTTAATAAAAGTAAAATGTTAATTTATATAAAAATCATCGACCAACTAAATTAAATTAATTTAATTTGAACACAAAAGAATTACATAAAGAAACTAAAAGACAAAAAGTTTCTCCCTTTACTCCTTTATTATATAGATTTTTGTATTTCTCAAAATAAAAGATAAATAGATTTTTGTCACAATTTTAAAAGAAGAAATATTAAAAAAAAGAAAAAAAAAAAAGAAAAAGAAAAAGGTGTGCATTTACCAAAGCACCCCTCCAACAAAAAAACAAAAAACATTACGTAAGGAGGCGAAGTAGAAGAAAATGATTATAACACAGCGTAGACATCATCAAATAATAAGAAAATCTTTGTTGTCGTTTAGTGTGAAGCCAAAAGGCTATTTATGGAATTCAAGGGGCAATAAAGAGGGAGGGGTGCGTGGGGTGCCCCATTCATAAAAAAAAAAATGGTGTTCAAGATTCCATATGAGCCGCCCACATCAATTTCCTTTTTTATTTATTTATTTATTTATTTAATTACCACATCACTTCCACCACAATTTCTTTCTCCTCTTCCACTTGGACTTGAGTTCATAGTTGGCTACTTTTTCTGTTTTCCCCCATTTCTCTCGATCTCCACCAAGATTTCAACATTCCTTAGATTGCTTCTTCAGTTTCTACTCTCTCGGATTACCATCTACAAATTTCTGTTCCACGGTACATCATTTGCGTTTGCTTTTCCTTCCTCCGATTTCCTGATTTTGCCTTTTCCTTTCTCTTAGATTTTTGTTGTGTTTTCAGGTATGTTGTTCTGGATTTGGTTTCTATGTTTAGTTTTGTTTCTGTTCTACTTGAATCTATTAGAATTAGCAATAGAATCTTCCTAGTGTCACTGATTATCCATGTGTGCCGTGCATTTTTTGGCTACAAATCTCAACTTTTGTTTTCGGGTCGCATCGTCGATGATTATGATTGAACGCACACATCTTTATTTTGAATCTCTCTCCCTCTCTGTGTATTATAGCTTTTCTTTTTCTTAGTCATTGAATTGAGATGTACAGTTGAAGATCTAGAGAATGCTCTCGTTTAATTGATTTTTTATTTGATTTGCATGATTGAGGCCTTTTTATTTGATTTGCATGATTTAGCCCTTTTACTACCCAAGAGTTCGTTTTCTTGATTTTCTGTGGGATTGCACCTTGTGATTCGTGTCGTCTATTTTGGTTGAAGCGGGTTGACTTTATTTCTATTGTTGGCTTGGTGTACGATTTGGGTGAAGTTCTGTTTTCTTTTTGGTTAAGAAATCCTATTCAAGCCTAATCAGTGATTGCTGTAAGTTTAAAGGGAAATTAGTGACCACAACAGGTTTACCGCAGATGAATCCTTATTGCACTTTAATACTAATTCTAGTTCCTTTTTCTTTTTTATCAGGAAGTTAGGAGCGAATTAGAAAACCAGTTTTTTTAAGAACATGAAAGAACAAAATCTAAGGAGAGACCCTCAGAAAAGATTAAAAAGGGATCTGCCTGAACCAAGGGGGACAGCCTCACAAAACAATTATAAAATTGGCTCCCAACTTTTGGTAGCTAAAAACAAAAGGATAATTACAGAATAAAGAGCCCATAGAGAACTATTGGAAAATACCACACTCCACACATCTTCCCAAGAACTATCTTTTCCGATGAACACTTGTATTTCTTTCCAGCTATATAAACCAAAAAGATAGCCAAGGAACTGACCTGCCAAAGAATCTGATTCCTTCTCATCTGCTTAGTTATTAGTTTTCTTGTACATTTCTCTTGCATCCACATGACTGAGAGAGATTTTGACCACATCTACCATGTGTCCAAATGTGTTTACAATGAATATGCATCTAAGTTTGTATATAATTGGTTGTGCCTTTATGAGGTTGTAAAGAAGCAACGATAATAAATAAAAAGGTCCAAAGTAATGTTTCTTTAAGTGTTGAAGTTGTGGATTGATATGTTATCCCATGTTCCTCTAGTGCTATTTTTAAACCATGTAACCAACCAAAGAATTAAACTTAAATTTTGGACATTATAGTGATTAATGTTGTCGTGGACATCCTGCCACTGCATTCATTCCAGATTGGTGATTATTGTGTCTGTTCATAACTTCATGTATATTTCAATGAGAAAGCCTTTTAATTTCAGAAAGTTGGGATGTATAATCTTGTGACATATTTCTGTAATGCTCTCAGAGTTGTATTCACAGTAGTCATGTGATTGGAGGTTTATTTTAAAAGCATTCTTCCTAACATCTACTTTAAATTCCTCTTTGCTCTGACAGTACCTACTATTCTGCCATTGTTGTGTCCAAGAATGTTCGTGAATTGATGGAGAGGCGTCTTTTCATTGAAATTGGTCGTGTGAACTGTTTTATAAGATGTACTACTTTCAGGGTTCATGAAGCTGAATGAGTTCTCATCAAGGAGTATAAGGAGCTCCGAAGATCTTTGCATATCAACATTACTCGTTGTCATCAAGGGGTTCTATCCAAGAAACGTCATTAGATATACTAGGAATTGATTAAAAAAATTGCTGCATTTCGGGAAGATCTTTGGGTAAGCTTATACGCGAATGGATAGATCAGATACATCGGGCTTTGTAAGCGGTGGAGGCAGTAGTAATCTGTTAAAATCTGTTTTGGACGTTGTTACATATATCTGCTTTTAGTATTCCTTAAACCTTTTTGGTTAGATTGTCCTTTTAGTTTAAACTTCAGGGTAGAGAGAATGGATTTGAACAAGACTGTTGCACATTATTCTCAAAATGGTGATCTCACAAAAGATGACAACTTTGGTGATACTACTTTGAGCTTGAATTGTTTTGGATTTGGAGGAAGAAAATCCTCTGGATGTGAGGTTGCTTTAAATGACCTGAATTTTAACTTTAGTTATGCTCCAGATGATGGCTGTAGACTCGTACTTGGACTTGGCCCAACTCCTAGTGCTAACTGTGATGATTATTACAATGTTGGATATAAGAAGGACAAAGCACTAGTTACATCTCTACCTGAGGAAATATCGCCAAGTGACTCCATATTGCAGCTTGGTCTTTCTGGAGGGACTAATGAAGCTTCAAGTGTGGTCGAATGTTCACTTTCAGTGGATACTGATGTCAGTGCAACTTATCTGATAAACCAATGGGCTGCTGAAGCTAATCAACTGTCTATCCCGCTAGTCGATGAGGGTTCTACCTCAGCAAAAAAATCAGGTGGGTATATGCCATCACTTCTTTTTGCTCCAAGAATGGGCACTTCAAATGTTCTGATTCAGCAGCTTGACACTGATACTGAAAATCAGCTGAGCCAAGAACTATCACCTACCATAGAATACTCCTTAGGATCTGTAATCGACCAAACAATCAAAAGCGTGTGTTCAGATCATCAGCTAAGCAATCCTAAAAAGTGCAAATACTTTGGCTGTGAGAAGGGTGCGCGAGGGGCATCTGGTCTTTGTATTGGTCATGGAGGTGGACATAGATGTCAGAAACCTGGGTGCAATAAGGGTGCTGAGAGTCGTACTGCTTATTGTAAAGCTCATGGTGGAGGGAGGAGGTGCCAACATTTAGGGTGCACCAAAAGTGCTGAGGGGAAGACAGATTTTTGCATAGCTCATGGTGGTGGTAGACGTTGTGGATATTCAGGTGGATGTGCCAAGGCTGCGCGCGGCAAGTCAGGCCTTTGTATAAGACATGGTGGGGGGAAAAGATGTAAGATGGAAAGCTGCACTCGTAGTGCTGAAGGACAAGCTGGTCTGTGCATTTCTCATGGTGGTGGACGCCGTTGCCAGTATGAAGCGTGCACAAAGGGTGCCCAAGGAAGTACCATGTATTGTAAGGCCCATGGGGGAGGGAAGAGATGTATATTTGCTGGATGCACAAAAGGCGCTGAAGGGAGTACTCCTCTTTGCAAGGGACATGGTGGGGGAAAGCGCTGCCTCTTTGATGGGGGTGGGATTTGCCCAAAAAGTGTACATGGGGGCACAAATTTTTGTGTTGCTCATGGTGGTGGAAAGAGGTGTGCTGTGCCAGGATGCACAAAAAGTGCCCGTGGCCGCACTGATTGCTGTGTCAGACATGGCGGAGGCAAACGGTGCAAATTCGATAACTGTGGAAAGAGTGCCCAGGGGAGCACAGACTTCTGCAAAGCCCATGGCGGTGGAAAACGATGCACATGGGGAGAGGGCAAGTGTGAAAAATTTGCACGGGGTAAGAGTGGCCTATGTGCTGCTCATAGTAGTATGATTCAAGATCGAGAAACGAACAAGGGAAGCCTGATCGGACCAGGACTTTTCCATGGCCTTGTGTCTGCTTCTGCTGCCTCTACAGTTGGAGATAGCTTGGACAACCATAATTCATCTTCTGGAGTGAGTTTCATATGCGATTCGATGGATTCAGCAGAGAAGCCTCGAAAGCGACATCAGCTTATTCCACCACAGGTATTGGTTCCATCTTCAATGAAGTCATCAGCATCATATTCTAGCTTTTTGAGTACAGAGAAGGGAGAGGTAGATGGGAATGGATGCTGTGTTGGCACAAAATCCCTCGACTACTCAATTCCTGAGGGGAGGGTGCATGGAGGTGGGCTCATGTCATTGCTTGGTGGGCATCTTAAGAAGAAGAATATGAATAACAATGACATTTAAGGATATCTATCTGATCCGACAGCATCAGGTAATTTGGGATTTTGATTACGCATTGGAATCATGTACATAGACTTCAGTTGGGTCCGTCTGTGAATCTTGTACTGTATTTATGATTAGGTTTGTAGTTTTATATTATGGTGTTGTCAGGCTATCTGATTAAAAAACATGATCAGCACTTTGGTGTCAATAGCTCTTTTATTTTGATATCTTTATAAAGCCAAGCCCCTATGCCTATGCCTAGGTGGTTACTAGTGGTGTGCTTTCTAAGAACCATGTCCACAGGTGTACTGTTTCAATAATTAGGGCCCAAGTTTTGAGTGTTTGTTAGTGCTTTCTATTGATGCAGAGTTTGAAAATGTGTTTATATGCTTCTTTCACTCATAATTTTCTGATCTACAGATTTACATCTTCCAACTACTGTGATTGCTACCTCTTATGCTGATGTCCACGAAGTCTAAAATATTTTTTTTATTAATTTTTAGAAGCTGAAGTCTATGTTTATTAACACCATTTTTCTATTATCCACTTTTAATTTGTATCACATCAACTCATGTTTTGATAAAGTCATTATATGTACATATATATATTTTTAAAATGCCTGTCCATTGTATTTTGCTAGTGTTTTTTTTTTTTTTTATTAAATTGATTACAATAGTTTCAATCTTTTAAAAATATGTATTGAACTTTGATTTACAAAATTAAACTAAAAGAAGTATCTTGACTTTCTTCTCCATATATGTTATAAAGCAACATAACCAGAATTTGGTTCCAAACACAAATAGAAATATGAAACCATTTTCATCTTTCAAAATCCTCCAAATTTGAAATCAATTCTGTCCAAATCCTGTCGGAGCATTAATAACCCACAAGGTAACACTAGTTACATCTTATTCATAATACCTTGAAATGCAATTTCTCCACAAGATCCAGAGAAACACACCTTAAGGGCTTGCCTTTTTGAAGTTTTCATACTTGTTCTTGATGGCTTCCCAGAAAGCAGGTATTGCAATGTCATCAGGAACTTCCTTGAAAGAAGGCAGATAATTTACATCCACAATTACATGATCGCCACTCTTGTCTTCAACCTGAAAATTACCACACCCAAATCTTCAATTCAGAAAACAAACCATATCTTCCAACCAAACCCGATGGATCTACTGCCTCAAAGCATACACTACTGGTATGTAAAGCAAGGGAACCAAAACATCAAAAAATACCATCAGAATTTGACAGATCCAATCGGCAACTTCCTTGTTTGGATGAACATGAAACATAAACGAACCCTCTCCCACAAACCAGAAGGAAAAAAGAATAATAAATAACAAATAGAAACAAAGAAGAAGAAGAGAAGAATTACTTACAACAACATCGAAACCGAAGATTGAAAGATCAAGTACGCTCCGAAGCCAATTTGCAGAATTTTGGACTAGCTCAATATTGATGTTCTTGTTTTTTTTGTCAGAACTTTTGCCTTCTAAATGCTGCTGGCTCTCATTCACAATGGGCAGAGATTTTAAGCTGTCCATAAAGCAGTAACGTTATGTGCTATTCACTCCATCATAAGTTCTTGTATTAAGGAGCTACAAACAGAAAGTAACAGAGCAAAAGCGCGACCTGTCAAAGATTAATGGTCCAACACCTTGGTTTAAATTGGTCAATGTACTTATGTTTGGTGTAGACTTCTTAACTGCGTGAAAAATCTTTTCACCAAGCACATAAAATTTGTAGAGAGTTGATGAATGATCCACGTATTCCTGCAGTTTCAGCAGCGCCAATTTCCACAAAACTCTTTGATCAATGAACCACAAGAAGAATGTCAAGTTTTCAAAATGCAAGCTAGCAGGCTATTGAAGGTCAAATGGATAACTTTGTCAAAGAAATCATGAAACTTCTCCTCACCTGAATAATAGCTGGAAGAGGAACATCCAAGTTCTTGAGATCTTCAACATCAAAAATGATTGCCTGTTACAGGATGACAGATTGCAATAAATTCTCATACGTGAATGGTTGATTAGAATGATTTTCATACTGGAGTGGCATATGGGGTACGAAAAATAGCTTAATTTACACACCAAAAAAAAAAAAAGAAAACAAATGTAAGCAGAAAATAATGATACTGAAGGAAACCATTCATGGTGTGATGCTAAACCAGTCCACCAGGCACATATCTTCTGCTTTCACAACACAAGAAATCAATTTTAAAAGTAATAATAAAAGAAAACAAATATATCGATACCATTTTGTGAGCATCAGAAACTCCGCAAGCAACTTGGGGCTTCACTATACAAGGAAGAGTGAGTTTAGCTTCAGATAGCTTTTGCACCAAGATGGCCTCGTTAAAATTATCAACCTGCACCGTTGGGTATCACTCACATAAGCTTAGTAGAAGGAAACTCCACATATTTCACACAACATAGGACAGAACCAACAAACAGTTCATTTGGTAATCACTTGGAGATTACAGGTTATACCAAGTCTATTTGGGTAAGAATTTTCAAACCCTCTCAAATTATCTATCATCTGCTGATTCTCAGAACACAAAGTGACCAAAACATGGAACCACAAAATTTAATGCCCGTCTAAATCATTTCTTTTTGTGCTGATATTTCCATGCTTTAATGATAAATGTAAATCATAAAATAAGAGGCCACACGAGGAATGACTTGGACATTTTAATTTATTTTCTGTCAGAAGACGATGAATCGTGCACATTTGATTACCATTCTCAGACCCTTCAAGCATATGAGAAACATGACAAGAATCAGACCTTGAGAAAATAAGGACCCCTGATTATGCAGCCTTCAGATTTAAGTGCCTCCAGCCTGAGAAGAATCTGTTGAGTTTCTAACCGATCCAATACAGGTCTTATATTATTAAGTGGGTCAAGTACGCATAAATCTGGGTGGACTTCAATATGCCTGTGCGAGCACAAAAATTATGTATTACTTTAAAATCCATTTCTGAATAAAGAATTTGTCAGGAATATCACTAAGGTGGTAGGGGATCTTGTTTCAAAGAGGATATTAGTCGTTGACTGAAGTGTTTGCTAGCAGGAGTTTGTTAGTGCTTAGAACTTGTATTGAAAGTACATATCCCACTGCATTATTGCCAACCTTCATCCTCTCCACTTCCTCTTTTTATAACCCACTCCCTCCGAACAAACTTTCTGTGACATCACAACTTCATATAAAATAGAAGTACCATAGTTTCCGAAAACATGTTTTTTCATTGAAGAACATGATTCCATGAAATGTCAGTGTTACCTTTGCAATTCTTGCATTCTACTGGAGTAGGTTATTTTGTTAGAGAGATCTGAAGAGTTGCTAAGCTCAACATATAGAATTTCATCTGTTGCTTTATGGAGAATCATATCAACCTCAGGCAATTGAGATGATAAAGGGAGATCAAACGTCAGGGGCAGGAAAATCAACCCATTGTCTGTAGGATACAGAGGAAAGGCACCCCTCTGCAACATTCAGGGTAATGCATAAATTTCAAACTAACTGAATAAAAATAACACATAAACTTGCAGAAACAAAGGAATTAGCAAGTACTAAACTTACAGTACCGAGCTGTTACGAACAGTACAAGTTAACTTGAAAATCAAACTTCAAATGTCAAAGGAAGAAATTACTTGATTGCATGGTTGAACTCAGTAGTTTGGAAAAAAAGAAGAGGTGCGCGCGTGTGTGATGAGTAATTGCCGATGGTTTGAGGAGTATTACAAAATTGATTCTAGTGGTACAGAGTAACAGAGAAACTAAATTTCCCATGAAGCACATAGATTCTGATACCTGTACTGAAGTACTTTTCCAAATAACCAATGCATGGAAATAAGCATAAACGATTCCATACAAAGGAATCAATCATATTGTTTCTAAGACAATCAATTTAGAAGAACGTCTTGTTTTATAAGAATGCTCACCTTAGCAAAATCAAGTTCACGTGAAGGCTTCATTGTATAACCAACTACGATGGGGCTACAGTCAGCTGCCTGTTAGAAATGTGAATTGGAGAGCCCGATAAGAGATGTAGGATACAAGATTCCATTAAAAGAAAACAAAACTCTACACAAAGGTAGAACAATATGTAGTTATCAAATGCTATCCAAGGCAAACACATTAACTTGATGCCCTTTAACAAAATAACTGAGACAAATACTTCCCAGCAGCCATACGATGGAGTAACATATGGATTGCAAGCTTTGCATATTTTGAAGATGCATCAAACTTAAATGTGTGAGAAAAAACTAAAATGTATTCCACATTTTCCATTTCTATGTTTTTCCATAAATAATAGCGTCTTTAGGAAAGAGAGAAAAGTATAACAGCACTTAAAGTTGGTGGGAAGATGCCTTTCATTTTCAACTTGCAATCAATTTGTGAACTAATACTTTTGGTAGTCCTCAGTCAACGCATAAACAATTTTCTCCATTGGTGGAAGATAGAGAATACATATTACACCAATTATTGTAAAAGATGAAACGAAAGAGTACAAAACAGAAAAAGGCAGGTCGTTTCTTCTTTTTTAATTGTTTTATGTTTCATGGAAATAAAGTCAATTTGAGGACGCTGTTTATCATGGAAATAAAGTCAATTTGAGGACGCTGTTTATCATGGAAATAAAGTCAATTTGAGGACGCTGTTTATCATGGAAATATACAACTCCTAGATGGTCAAAGGATCCAAAGGGTAAGAGTGAGTTTAAATGCCATCTTTTAAGAACTCCGTTGTGTATATTTTGAAGGATCAAGCCCCTTGGTGTTGACACTGTGAGGCTTCTTGAGGGAGGCACAGTTGTTGAGGGTTACATTGGATTTTAATGATAAAGAGGCAAAGTATGAGACACAATGTCATTGATAAGAGATAAGGTAGCCAACTTCATTGACGTTTGAATGCAGCTCAATGTTATTGGAATCCATCCCTTTTCTACAACAAAAAATAAACAAATTCGAGATATTGAAGTAACAAATGGTTTGCGTTTTGTCACCTCTCACCTCGAGAGACAATCAAGGGGATTGTCACGTTGGAGTGTGTGTACCTTGCACTTTGGAAATACTTCCAATTTCCAATTGTTGGTATAACTTTGAGTTTCGATTTTTCCTTTTCTTATCATTGTAGCTTTCTGACTTGATGTCAGAATAGCTTTAACACAATATCACATTGATACAAGTAAAACGTTTGACAATCATCAAGGAACAATAAGTGATGACTGCAGGATCCAACTCCTACAACTAAAAATATGGAAAACCCAACAGTTAACCTACAACTTTCTGATGAACATAATCAACAAGGTCGGCTGTCCCTATGTTCCATGCAGCTGTCTAATACTAGTTTGAGTGAAACCACATACACTGAGTAGAACTGATACTTATCCGCAATACCAGAGGCCAATCAAGAATTTTTCTATAGGGTGCTAGGGTGCTTCACTTACAATTGGGGAAAAAACATTTACAGGTTAGCCATCCAAAACATTCATAAATATAACTGAAAATTGAAGTATTCATTTAATAATAAAATTGTCCTCTACAAGTTATCATATTATGAAATTGTCATACAATAACTTCGTTGTCTATTTTATCAAATAATCGTTTTTCTCAATATATCCTATCAGACTAATATTATCTATCTTATCAAATAGATCTTTCTCAACCCAAGCACGAATAAAAATAAGCCCCTAAACCCCTAAATACTATTGGTAACTGCAGGGAGTTGGAAGCAAAGTTAAAACCTCAAGCCTCTTATCTAAATTTGGCTCCATACTCGATGCTCTAGGTATATTATTGAACTAATAGTCTCAAACTTCATAGATACGATAATGGTAGCCCCATTTTCCCATTTTCTTCAAGGAGAAGAATATAAAAATTAATATAATATTATCGTAACAAAAGCACAGGAAAGGAATTACCTTCCTATTTAAGCGACAGATACTCAAAGGCAACTCTTCTAGCTTGCTAATACAAATCCTTCCCAAATTTTCACATGCACCGTCACCTTGAACATCTGAAAGAAAACTACCATTATTAACCACATCACACTAAAGTTATTATTTTACAGTCTTGTTTGAGTTGCCTCAAATGGGACAAAAACCAATCATTCTCCCTACTCATTTTCTTCTATAGAGTAGACATACAGCAGCAGAAAAAAAAAAAAGTCCATATACTTATAGGATATGTAATGGTTAACATTAAAGTTCAGATTACAAACAGAGTTTCTCGGCAATATTGTGTAAAATGTAGTTTGAAAAAAAAAAAGTAGAACTTTTAGTAGAGGAGAACTCAAAGGAGGTCATATGGATTATGTTGATTGTAATTTATAAATATATTAATTAGCTGTAATCATCCATTAATGGTTTTATTTTCTTCTTATTATGAATTTTTTACCTTTATATATTGAGTCTTTCTCCTATGTAAGAAGATTTCTATGTATCTTATGATTCCAGTATTGGAATACAAATACTTTATTAGTTTAATATTATTTTGGTTCTTGTACTTTTCGTTTTTGTTCATTTTGGTCCCTATATCTTCAAAATGTTTATTTGGGTCCTTATACTTTTAAATAGTGACAATTTTTAGAAAAAAAAAGAGTTAAAATGAAAATTAAGGGACCAAAATGGTCCCTTTTTAAAAGTACAAGGACCAAAATGACCCTTGTGAAACTATAAGGATCAACGGTTTTGGTCCCCTTATTAAAAGTACAAGGACCAAAATGAACCTTGATCAAATTTGGTTGTAAATTAAGACCAAATTGAACATTTTGAGAGTACATAAACATTTTGAAATAGAAAACCATATTTTATTCTGGTAACATGCAAATGGCAAGCAAAATGGCAAGCATGCAAGTTGGAGAAGATGACCGTACAACCAACGGTTAGTTTCTCGACAATACAGTCAACAATTAGTTTCTCGACCTACATCCATTTTTTTAATCAATTCGAAATTTATGTAGTCCATTCTTCGAGCCATTTTTACCAATTCTATTCTTTTGATTTAATTTAGGACACGTTGAGAAATTTTGGAGAATTTAAAATTTTTTAAAGATTTGAACCAAGCTCGAGAAGTTGACAAACACGTAAGTAACCACACTGAGCAAGTTTTAAGAAATACTTGTAGGAGCTGAATAAGACCATGGACAAATAATTAAAAATCATGTTTTAGAACCTACTTAAGTTAGGTTCATGATAGCTACGCCTAGAAAACTTAATAGTTTACGGTGTAGCAGGATACTTAGTTTGACAGCTTCCCTGTGCATAATTGTGAACTCTGATAGGGTTAATATTTTTATAATTTTTCTAACATACCTCAATTGATTTACTTCCAATTGTAAACTCTAATAATGGTGAACTTTGATAGAGTTAATATGTTGAGCATGCTGTATGTTTATATATGTTTATACATGTTATGAGTATCTTAGACAATGTACCTCTATTTTACGTTATGGTCCTTAAAGCTGGTTTTGGATTTCACAAAACATTGGGTTGACTAGGTATCTCGTAGGGGCGATTAGGGCACAACCCCTATTCGTGAAGAGCCAAGAGCGATTAGGGTCTACTTGATACACAGAGTTTAGTTGTCACCCATAAAGAATTCCAAGAGTCATAGAAGGTATACTATTGAGGTAGATACAGTTTGCCTAGTGGGGAGCCATGACCTTATACTATTCTAACTCGAGAGGGTGTGTGAACGGGTAGATTATTGTCTCCGCTTGCTTGAAAAGGTGATGCAACAAACAGATTAGTGTTTCCGCCTAAAAAACAATGCAACAGGTTGTTTACTATTTCCACCAGAAAAGCTGGAACATCAAGTAGTTTACTGTTTCTACTTGAAAAGGCGATATAACAGGTAGTTTACTATTCTAACCCGAGGAGGGTGTACGAATAGGCAGCTTAATGTTTCTGCCTGAAAAGGCGCTGCATAGGTAGTTTATTAATCTTAGGAACAGACAGTTATTGGTGAGTGTCACAATTGCACTCTGTGGCACGGGACAACAATTGTGCAACACTTGTTCTAACCCAACAAACAAGTTAGCTGTGTGAAAATCAAACTTTGTAGACAATCTTGATGTATGATCGAGCCTCAAGGCATGTTTGACAGAAAATGTTATATAAAACGTGAGCGAGGATAAGTGTTAAAAACAATTTGAAAGAAAACAATGTTATAGGCTAGAAGCGAATAAGTAACAACCACATCTTTGATAGCATATAACCCAAGTAAGAAAAATTGACAACTAATCACATGCCCCTGTAGTACATTTTGATGCATTTCAACCTTGGTGGGTGTAGATATGATTTTAGTGAACAATCATACACCCTAGTACTGACATTAGAGGTATAGTAAGTACCTAACTACACATGAAAGCAAGTAAAAGAGGTTTGGAACGGGCATACAACCATGGACAACACGCCATGAACAAGCATGACCGGGAGGTTTTTGCATCGCAGTATTCCTATAGCAACCGCGAGGTTTTTGTTGGAGTTAGCTTACTCAAACTCCTCTCTTCAACCACAGTAATGGCAGCGAGCGTCGGTTCATCATGGGTAAGATCCCTACTAACTGTAGTGCTGACATCATCTTCACCCCTTTTGTTGACGGGAGTTAGTTTAAATGATTGTCGAGTTGGATCTCGTTACTATTAAGCATTTCTCTAAGGACATGGAAATGACTGTGTTCAAGCAGGAAATCCATCCTTAACACGATGTCAAAATCGTCCACCTTGACAATCACAAAATCAGTTTGTCCAGTCCAAGTCTCCAGTTTGATTGGAGTTCTCTTTGCAGCTCTTGAGACAAGTAGAGCTGCCAAATTGACGACTTTCATTTGTCCTGTGTCTCGATGCTGAAGGATATTCAAGCATTTCGCTTCAGTCTTCGTCATGAAGTTGTGGGTGGCTCCAAAGTTGATAATAGTGTTCTTAGCTGCTCTGTGGTTAACCCAGGCCTCAACATACATAAGACTACGTTCCACTAGTTCTTCTATCTCTCCCACAACTTCCACCATCTCATGCTCAGTTTCCGAACTTATTTCAAGTTTTGCTTGGAAGGCATAAAGTGCAGGCTTTTGTGGGCACTCGATTTCTCGGTGGGCCCCCTTTCAAATGAAGCAAGACAAGGGGCCTTGACTGTGACTGCTCTGGCTATGAGGTCTCTTCCATTAAGATACCTCCCGGTTAGGAGGACTTGCATTCCCCCCACCACCTTTAAGGGAGTTTGGTCGATAGTTTCTATTACCCCCACTTGCAGAAGCCTGGTTCTACCTTACTTATTGGGATTGACCGTCTCTAAGGTCGAACAATCGTTCAGCTGTAGATACGCCGTGAAAAGGTCTTGAACTCTTTGTTCACAGTGCTTGGCTTTCGCACATAGCTCAGCCCCTTTTGAAGACCTTATCTTTCTTGAACATGTCACGAATATCCAACATAAGCCTAGAAAACAAACATCTTTGCATTTCATCTCCGGGTAAACAAAGTCCTCTCTCGATTCTAAAGATGGAAGGGAGAAAGGATAGCTCTCTCTTTCCCTACGTCAAACCAGTAAGAATATTTATAGGTTTATTGACTATTGGCAATTTTAGAAAGCTCTCTCTACCTTGACCGTTTGTGTTAAGAGGAACTCATTATTTTGAAGACTTGATTTCTCTCTTGGTGTGACTTGTGCAAAGCTACCCCTTTTAATAGTCCAGACGACAATCAACTCCTAAAGACTACAATCAACTCCTAAGTGAGTTCAAAAGAATTTAGTACTCCTGACTCATAACTTAATTTCCTTTTGAATCAAGCTCTATTACAAAGATCTTATCTACGTACAGAAACAAAGAGCCCATCAGGAAGAAAAGGCCATTAAAATACCAAGCTATATAATTAATCAATGTCTATGGTTAAGAGGTAAACTCAGGAAAGTAAGAAGCCATGAATCTGGAATAGAAAGAATACAATTATACTCACTTAAAACAACAACCGGCCATCCCTGATCAATTAGTTGTTTTATATCATCCTTCCTCTCACTTGAGATGACATACAAGATGGAGTTACGAATGTCCCCCCAAGATAGCATGATTTCATTAATATCATCTTCTGTTAAAAATGCATTCAAGGAGAAGCAATCTATTGAGTGAGACTCTGCTTTCTCTTTGATAATATCCTATAACAAGATGATATATATGTTAAAAACTATGTAATATTTTACATCACAATACTAATACCAAAATATATTGGAAAGTCTGGAAATTCAACTAGCAGCAATAAACATGGATGTTTTTTTTCAAACAGAGAAGCTTATTTAAAATGTTATCTGAATATTGCAATAATTCTTTATATGTAGAGCTATGTCAATCTATCACATCAATGTCTTCTTGTGATATAAATTCATAGTATGCTTAGGGATGAGAGCATCCAAACAAAGTAAAATAGAATCCACCTTACAATCTGAAGAGTCCAGCCTGGAAGAAATTCCCTGCCAAAATGAAAACCAGTAGCCAGGTCAAATATTCAAATGACATGACATCATAAACAACAGAGTTTTATACAATTACTCTAACCTATGATGTAGGAGTCTTTTGCTCTTTTAAAAGGGATGTCCAGAATAGTTCTCAGTCAATTTTTTCCTAGCTGACTGGATTTTGCCCTCATGTTGATTTCTGCCTTTTACTAACTACTATTTTTTCCTGGATAAGGGGTGTTCGTATTTGGAGTCCTGGTCCGACGGATGGCTCAATGGCTAAGTTATTTTATTTTTTACTTATTAGAAATTGATGTTTGTGCCATTTATTTAAAGGTTAGTGATATAGTTAGTTAGTTAGAGGTTGATTATTTGTTTTCCTATAAATACATTTAATCTCACTTCAAAGCATAGAACAGAATTTAAGCACTTCTTTGGTGCATTCTCTCTTGTTTGCCCTCTTTGTTCTCTTTTTTATTTTTTTATTTTATAGTTACAAGTTTATATCAATAAGACAAATGACCAATTAGTGGCACGTTGAATTGGAGGGATAAAGGGGCAACGCAAGATCAACTGAATATTATGCCCATTCGGAATTCGTAAGCAGCTNAAAAAAAAAAAAAAAAAAAAAAAAAAAAAAAAAAAAAAAAAAAAAAAGGAAGGCAGTTGCAGAGAGGGCCACACCAAATCGGTTTCAACCAAAACCACTCCCAAAAGTAATATAAGTATTCGACCTGCCTAGAAACAACCCTTGACCGAGCAGGACAATTTGTACTCTTGACCCATGTTTGAAAATGTTACAGGCATAACTAAACCAGCCAAATGAGTGTCCCTGGCATAGACAAAATTAAGATTATTGGAGAAATAATAGAATTTGAAATTGAGAGTGAACCAAATGGACAAAGTGAAGTAGTTTATAGTGATGAGAATGAGTGGGTAACTTGAATTGTAACGGCCCAGGCCCACCGCTAGCAGATATTGTCCTCTTTGGGCTTTCCCTTTCAGGCTTCCCCTCAAGGCTTTAAAACGTGTCTACTAGAAGAAGGTTTCCACACCCTTTATAAGGATGTTTCGTTCTCCCCCAACCAATGTGGGACATCACATGAACAGTGTTAGCTCGAGTCAGAGGCATGCCAGTTCCAGAACCTAATGCACCATAACTCAAAAGATTGGCATTGTTATAATTGATAGCAAAAGCTGTGATAGCATGGTGTCAATCCAAAGTGAGGGCCCAAGTCACTAACACTAAACTACCTCCCCAACCCTGTAAAATTGGTTGGAATAAGAAAATGATGGAGGCTAGAGTTTGGGAAAATCTTATCCCGATACCGCAAACAGTTAATCATCACTCACAAGAGTATGAACCACATTACCCAGAGAAAGCTGACTACAGTTCGTTGATCAAGGACTAAGTCACCATCACTCAAGCCATCCACCTATCTCAGTTCACAAGTTCAATCCACCTAAGCTCGTCATCCGTTGAGAAACAAACAGAATTGTGAGCCTCCAAAGGGTGTGCTGAGCGATTTTATTATGTGAGTCACCTAGCATCAATGCTGCAGCTATACTGATACTCGAATCCAAGAGCATCCCACAAGAATCGCCAGCATGCTCCTCAATTCTATCAACGAGCTGGTGGAAGATCACGGACTTGATCAGATAACAACTGCTGATGTTATCAACTCGAGGTCAAATTTTCTTAAAGGGAGGACAATGACGAGGGAGTTCTACGGTCATTTGATGGGGCTGTACAAGGCAATTCTTTCTCTGTCGTTTCTTTTTGTCTCCTCTCTTCAGGCAAGCTGGCAATACCAATCAATCACCTTACACTCTAAATTGAATAATAACTGAACACTATTATTTACACCCTCTGATTTCATACCAATAATGTATTTGTTCCATCTTGTGAACTAAATAAGCACAGTATCCGGAGAGTGTTACAAAATACTGAATTGGTTACATCAATAATATTTCGAATTTATTTTCTCTCTTTAGCATCCTCAATTTCATGAGTCCCTTTCTTCTTTAGGATCCTCAATTTCTTTAGCATCCTCAATTTTAGAATAAGAGAAATGGGAGGCATGCATAGATGAACATAAACATACATAAATCACAACAAGAAAATAAAGAACATCGATCCAACTTTTATACTCAAAATTCATAAAATAACCAGGCATAATTCCAGATAGTGAGTTGAGATTGTAAAAAAAAAAAAAAATGTACAAAGGAAGGAGACAGGTACCGTTCGAAACATGGAATACCAGAGGTGGCGCAGGAGAGCATCGGTAGCGGGTCGTAATGAATGATTGGGATTGTCGCCATTAGAATTGAGAAATAGTACAGAATCATCCAGTACTACGCCCTTCACCGCTTGCCCAACCATGATTGAAAGAGTGGAGAATTGGAAAAATATTGGATTGGAATGAGTTCAGTTCAGCTCATTGTCGATCTATCCATGTTCGCCGCAGGTTTGGTTTGTGGAGACTAGGTTCAAGTGCAAGGGGGACGTGGTTCAGGTGGCACTCTCTATCGATAGGTTGATGGAAATTGGAAAACGGCCGCAATAATTTGTACCCAAGAAAAATTAAAATGATCGAATCCTTCTTCTCACACACCAACTCAATTTCACA
>NC_036650.1:12009-29509 GCF_002806865.2 Cucurbita pepo subsp. pepo | reverse complement strand
CAGACCTCTTAGACATCTCAGACATCTCAGACATCTAAGACATCTTAGAAATCTCAGACCTCTTAGACATATCAGACTTCTAAGACATCTTAGAAATCTCAGACCTCTCAGACATATCAGACTTCTAAGACATCTTAGAAATCTCAGACCTCTCAGACATATCAGACATCTCAAACATCTCAGACATCTCAGACATCTCAGACCTCTCAGACATCTCAGACATCTTAGACATCTCAGACCTCTCAGACCTCTCAGACCTCTCAGTCCTCTCAGACATCTCAGTCCTCTCAGACATCAAAGACATCTCAGACATCTTAGACATATCAGACATCTCAGACATCGAAGACATCGAAGACCTCTCAGACATCTCAGGCCTCTTAGACCTCTCAGACATCTCAGACATCTAAGACATCTTAGAAATCTCATACATCTCAGACATCTCAGGCCTCTCAGACATCTCAGACATCTAAGACATCTTAGAAATCTCAGACCTCTCAGGCATATTAGACCTCTCAAACATCTCAGACATCTCAGACCTCTATGACATCTCAGATATCAAAGACATCTTAGACATCTAAGACATCTTAGACATCTAAGACATCTCAGACCTCTCAGACATCTTAGACATCTCAGGCATTTAAGACATCTCAGACATCTCATACATTAAAGACATCAAAGACATCTCAGGTCTCTCAGACCTCTTAGACATCCAAGACATCTTAGAAATCTCAGACCTATCAGACATATCAGACCTCTCAGATATCTCAGACTTCTCAGACCTTTCAGACATCTCAAACATCAAAGACAGCTCAGACATTTCATACATATAAAAAATCTCTGTCATCAAATATATCTCAGACATATCAGACATCAAAGACATCTCAAACCTCTCAGACATCTCCGACATCTCAGACCTTTCAAAGATCTCATACCTCTTAGATATCTTAGACATCTTAGACCTCTCAGACATCTCAGACCTCTCAGACATCTAGGAAATCTAGGACATCTCAGACATCTAGGACATCTAGGACATCTCAGACATCTCAAACCTCTCAAACATCTCAGACATCTCAGACTCCTAAAAAATCTCAGACATCAAAGACATCTCAGACATCAAAGACATCTCAGGCCTCTCAGACATCGAAGACATATCAGACATCTCCGACATCAAAGACATCTCAGACCTCTCAGACATCTCAGACCTCTCAAACATCTCAGACATCTCAGGCATCGCAAACCTCTCAAACATCTCAGACCTCTCGAACATCTCACACCTCTCAGACATCTTAGACCTCTCAGACCTCTCAGACATCTCAGACCTCTCAGAAATCTCAGACATCTTAGACATCTCAGACATATAAGACATCTCAGACATCTTAGACCACTCAGACATATCAGACGTCTCAGATATCTTAGACCTCTCAGACCTCTTAGACTCCTCAGACATCTCAGACATCTCATACCACCCAGACATCAAAGATATCTCAAAAATGTAAGGCATCAAAGACATCTCAGACATCAAAGATATCTCAGGCCTTTTAGACCACTTAGACATCTCAGACATTTAAGAAATCTCAAACATCTCAGACATCTCAGACCTCTGAGACATCTCAGACCACTCAGACATCAAAGACATCTCAGAAATGTAATGCATCAAAGACATCTCAGACATCTCAGACATCAAAGATATCTCAGGCCTCTTAGACCACTCAGACATCTCAGACATTTAAGAAATCTCAGACCTCTCAGACATCTCAGACATCTCAGACCTCTCAGACATCTCAGACATCTCAGACCACTCAGTCATATTAGACGTCTCAGATATCTTAGACCTCTCAAATATGTAAGACATCTCTGACATCTTAGACATCTCAGACATCTCAGACATCTCAGATATCAAAGACATAGCAGACATGTAAGAAATCAAAGACATCTCAGACATCTCAGACATCAAAGATATCTCAGGCCTCTCAGGCCACTCAGACATCTCAAACATTTAAGAAATCTCAGACATCTCAGACATTTAAGAAATCTCAGACATCAACAACATCTAAAACATCTCAGACATCTCATACCTCTCAGACATGACAGACATTTCAGACATCTCAGACATCTTAGACATCAAAGACATCTCATACCTATCAGATGTCTCAGATATCTCAGACCTCTCAAATATGTAAGACAACTTTGACATCTCAGACATCTCAGACCTCTGAGACATCTCATACATCTCAGACATCTCAGACTTCTCAGACATCTCAGATATCTCAGACATCTTAGATCTCTCAGATCTCTCAAACTTCTCGAACATCTTAGACCTCTCAAACATTAAAGACATCTTAGGCCGCTCAGACATCTCAGACCTCTCAGACCTCTCAGACATCTCAAACCTCTCAGACATCTAAGACATCTCAGACGTCTCAGACATCAATGACATAAGACATCAATGACATCTCAGACATCAACGACATCTAAGACATCTCATACATCTCTGACCTCTCAGACATTTCATACATCTCATACCTATCAGAAGTCTCAGATATCTCAGACCTCTCAAATATGTAAGACATCTTAGACATCTTAGACATCTCAAACATCTCAAACCTCTGAGACATCTCAGACCTCTCAGACATAAAAGATATCTCAGACATGTAAGAAATCAAAGACATCTCAAACATCTCCAACTTCTCAGACCTCTCAGACATCTGAGACATCTTAGACCTCTCAAACATTGAAGACACCTCAAACCGCACAGATATCTCAGACATCTCAGACATCTATGGAATTTGACTCCAAAATGGCTTGAAAGAGAAATTGCATAAGTTTCGTATTTTAACTCAACATATGTGTAAGTTTCATCCAACATGAGCGTTCCATACCGATTCTTTGAAAAAGATCGAAAGAAACAAACGTTTTTATCATAATGACTTAAGTGCCTCCATGAGGGTCTTCTTGACAAGGTTGAGGTTGTGAGGTCTTATCGACACGAGTAAATATTTTTTTTCTCCAATATTTTAAGCTTAGGACAATCTTTAGTGGATATGGTATGATACAAAAACGAGAAAACAACTTTTCAGATCGAGTTAACGACCCTGTCTCAAAGAGGAAAAAAGTTCCAATGTTAACACCTATGTAATTTGACTCCAAAATGGCCCGGGAGCGAAATTGCATAAGTTTTGTATTTTAACCCAACATATCTGTAAGTTTCATCAAACTAGAGCATTCCTTACCGATTCATTAAAACAAGATCGAAAGAAACAAAGGTTTTTCACATAATGATTTAAGTGCCTCCATGAGGGTCTTCTCGACAGGGTTAAGGTTGTGAGGTCTTATCGACACGAGTAAACATTTTTTTTCTCCAATATTTTAAGATTAGGAAAATCTTTAGTGGATATTGTATGATACTAAAATGAGAAAACAACTTTTCAGATCGAGTTAACGACCCTGTCTCAAAGGGAAAAAAAGTTCCTATGTTAACACCTATAAAATTTATCTCCAGAATGGCCCGGAAGTGAAAAGGCATAAGTTTCGTCTTTTAATCCAATATATGCGTAAGATTCATCAAACTTGAGCATTGCTTACCGATTCCTTGAAAAAGATCGAAACAAACAAAGGTTATGCACATAATGATTAAAGTGCCTCCATGAGGGTCTTTTCGACAAGGTTGAGGTTGTGAGGTCTTATCGACATGAGTAAATGTTTTTCTTCTTCCATATTTTAAGCTTAGGACAATCCTTAGTGGATATGGTATGATACTAAAACGAGAAAACAACTTTTCAGATCGAGTTAACGACCCTGTCCCAATGGGCCAAAAAGTTCCTATGTTAACACCTATGGATTTTGAGTGAAAAATGGCCCGGAAGCGAAAGTGAAAAAAATTCGTATTTTCACCATTTATATGTGTAAGACTCTTAAACTTGAGCGTTTCCTTACAGATTCGTCGAAAAACATCGAAAGAAACAAAGGTTTTTCACATAGTCATTCGGGTGCCTCCACGAGGGTCTTTTCGTAAGGGTTGAGGTTGTGAAGTCTTTTCGACACGAGTAAATGTTTTTTTTCTTCCATATTTTAAGCTTAGGACAATCTTTAGTGGATATGGTATGATACTAAAACGAGAAAACAACTTTTCAGATCGAGTTAACGACCCTGTCTCAAAGCGGAAAAAAGTTCCAATGTTAACACCTATGGAATTTGACTCCAAAATGGCCCAGAAGCGAAAGTGCTTAAGTTTCGTATTTTAACCAAACATATGTGTAGGATTCACCAAACTTGAATGTTACCTACAGATTCGTTGAAAAAGATCGAAAGAAACAAAGGTTTTTCAGATAATGATTTAAGTGCCTCCATGAGGGTCTTTTCGACAGGGTGAGGTTGTGAGGTCTTATCAACACGAGTAAATATTTTTTTTCTTCCATATTTTAAGCTTAGGACAATCTTTAGTGGATATGATATGATACTAAAACGAGAAAACAACGTTTCAGATCGAGTTAACGACCCTGTCTCAAAAGGGAAAGAAGATCCTATGTTAACACCTATGGAACTTTACTCCAAAATTGTCTGAAAGGGAAAGTTCATAAGCTTCGTATTTTAACCCAAAAAATGTCTAAGATTCATCAAACTTGAGCGTTCCTTAACGATTTGTTGAAAAAGATCGAAAGAAACAAAATTTTTGCACATAATGATTTAAGTGCGTCCACGAGGGTCTTTTCGACAGGGTTGAGTTTATGAGGTCTTATCGACACGAGTAAATGTTTTTTTTCTTCCATATTTTAAGCTTAGGACAATCTTTAGTGGATATGGTTTAATACTAAAAATGAGAAAACAACTTTTCAAATTGAGTTAACGGCCCTATCTCAAGGGTGAAAAAAGTTCCTATGTTAACATCTATGGAATTTGACTCTAAAATGGCCCGGAAGTGAAAGTACATAAGTTTCGTATTTTAACCCAACATATGTGTAAGATTCATCTGAAAGAAAAAAAACGTAACAGAAAGGGAGAAGAAGCGAAGACACACAAATTATTTCTTCTTTTTGTGGTGTCATTAGAACTTGGCACCATTTTCTTTATATAATGAAAAGTTTACCCATTTCTGCTACAAATTAGCAAACACTCCACCACTCATTCTACTATTCCTCTCCCAATAAAACACTCCACCATTCATTCTATTATTCCTCTCCCAAAAAAATGAGTTCCAGTACTTCCAATATCTCCACCCTTTTTTAATGGAGAAATAAGCAACAAAAATAAATATTAACCACTATTTTTTTTTAAGAAAAAAAAAAAAAAACTTATATATAAAAAAACAAGTTTATAACCAACAATCACTCCTCTAAACTTGTTTAACTATGTTGAGTCGACTTTCTTCAAGCCAATCTTCTCTCCTAACTCCAGGAACCGTTGTCTTGCTAACGGCTTTGTCAGAATATCCGCCAACTGTTCATCTGTGTTCACATATTCCAGTTCAATAGCATCAGTTTGTACACATTGGCGAATAAAGTGGAATCTGGTATCCATGTGCTTACTTCGATCATGGTAAATAGAATTTTTCGCCAACGCTATAGCTGACTTGTTGTCAACATTAAGCTTGGGTTTTACTGGAAGTTGACTGATGTTACTCAAAATCCTGCCCAACCATACTCCTTGACATGTTCCAGCAGTTGCGACTATATACTCAGCCTCGCATGATGACAAATCCACCACCTTTTGCTTCTGTGATACCCAGGTTATTGGATTTACTCCCAAATAGTACAACACTCCAGTTGTACTCTTCCTATCATCAATATCCCCAGCCATATCACTGTCACTAAATCCTACCAGCTCCACATTCGATAGCTTCTTATAAACACAGCCAAAACTTAGAGCACCTTTCACATACCTCAATATTTGTTTTACTGCTGTGAGATGTGAAGTTGTTGGTGCCTCCATGTATCTACTCATCACACCAACTAAGTAGGCTATGTTGGGCCGGGTATTAACCAGATAGCGTAAGCTTTCAATAACACTTCTGTAAAGTGTTTTGTCAACCGCAGGTTCTCCATTTCCATGTTTGCTCATCTTCATTCTTGGTTCCATGGGAATCGAACAAGGATTGCACTCCCCCATTCCTAGCTTCTCTAGGATTCTTCTTGCATATCCGGCCTGATATAAAGTGATTGATTCACTGCTTTGTCGTACCTCAATACCCAAGTAATAGCTCAAAAGTCAAAGATCGCTCATCTCAAATTTCTGGTGCATCTCTTCCTTGAACTGAACTATAACTTGTTTGTTTGAGCCGGCTATGATTAAGTCATCCACATATGTGCCGATTATCATTGCTTCAACTCCATTAATTTTCTTGTACATAGCATATTCCTGTGGACATCTAACAAAACCAAGTGACTGCAAACATTGATCAAGTTTAAAATTCCAGGCCCCCGGAGCCTATTTTAATTCATACAAGGCTTTACGCAGTTTTAACACCATGTTTAGATTTTCTTTATCAACGAACCCTTCTTGTTGAACAACATACACCTCCTCTTCTAACTCGCTATTAAGAAAAGTTGTCTTTACATCCATATGATGTACTTCCCAGTTCTTAATGGCTGCATAAGCAAAAATTAATCTCACTGTTTCTAACCTGGCCACTGGTGCGAATACTTCACTGTAATCTACACCAAACTGCTCTGCATATTCGTTTGCCACAAGTCTCGCCTTATGTTTCATGATTTCTCCATCTGGATTTTTCTTTAATTTGAAAATCCATTTGATGCCGATTGCTTTATGATTCTTTGGCAAGTCTGTGAGTTCCCACGTTCTGTTCTTTTCGATGAAGATAATTTCAGACATCATGGCATTCCTCCAGTTTTCATTCTTAGCAGCTTCCTCATATGAGGTTGGCTCCTCTATAGAAAGAAAACGAAGGTCCATTGCTTCCTCCTCTGCTTCGTTCAGTTCTCTATAAATATCTTCTAGAGACCTGAATTTTTTCGACGTTGATGAGCTTGACGATGATGCATTTGAGGTACTGTCTGGCGTTGATAAAATTGAGGACGAATTTTTCCTTTGTCTTTCGTTTGGATCAACTTGAATATTTTCAATATTCCTCTCCTCTGTTCTACTCCGTGTTTCTGAAATTTGAACAGTGAAAGTTCTTCTTTGTTCATCATCACCATTTGTGATTTCTTCCCAACACCATTTTTTCTCCTCTTCGAACACTACATCCTTTCTCACCATAATTCTGTTCTTTTGTGGATCCAATAGTCGGTAAGCTTTGGTTCCATCTTCATATCCCAACATAATTGTCTTCACACTCCTATCAACAAGTTTAGGAATGTGTGAATATGTATTCTTGGCATGAGCAAGACACCTGAAGATTTTAAAGTGATGAACCTTTGGTATCTTGTCAAACCAAGCTTGATACGGTGTGCCATTTGCAACTCCTTTTGTTGGCGATCTATTCAGAATATACACGACAGTTTTAATAGCCTCTCCCCAAAATTTTGCAGCCATCTCTTTGCTCTTTAGCATATATCTTGCCATCTCTACCACCGTTCGATTACGCCTTTCTACTACGCCATTTTGCTGTGGTGAAAATGGTGCAGTAAGAAGTCTCTTCATGCCTTCATTCTCGCAATAGTCTTTAAAAGCAGTAGATACAAACTCTCTTCCACGGTCCATTCTAAAGCTCTTAATCTTCTTGCCTTTCTCTACCTCCACACTGATCTTGAACTTTTTAAACACCAGCAGTGTTTCATTCTTGTTTTTCAACATAAACACCCACATAAATCGTGAAAAATCATCCACTAATAACATAAAATATCTGTTACCTCCATACGTCATTGGCGAAATAGGTTCACATAGATGTCCATGGACAAGATCCAATGACTCCTTCGTACGATATGTTGTTGTTCGGGGAAAAGGAGTCTTATCCTGCTTTCCAATTAAACATCCATCGCATAATTGATTGACTTTGGTGATTCTCGGCAACCCTTCAACCATTCTCTTGTCATTTATTTATTTAAAGAGTGAAAATTCAGGTGTCCATACCTCGTGTGCCAGAGCCAACCACTGTTACTGATATTTANTTCTTTGTTCATCATCACCATTTGTGATTTCTTCCCAACACCATTTTTTCTCCTCTTCGAACACTACATCCTTTCTCACCATAATTCTGTTCTTTTGTGGATCCAATAGTCGGTAAGCTTTGGTTCCATCTTCATATCCCAACATAATTGTCTTCACACTCCTATCAACAAGTTTAGGAATGTGTGAATATGTATTCTTGGCATGAGCAAGACACCTGAAGATTTTAAAGTGATGAACCTTTGGTATCTTGTCAAACCAAGCTTGATACGGTGTGCCATTTGCAACTCCTTTTGTTGGCGATCTATTCAGAATATACACGACAGTTTTAATAGCCTCTCCCCAAAATTTTGCAGCCATCTCTTTGCTCTTTAGCATATATCTTGCCATCTCTACCACCGTTCGATTACGCCTTTCTACTACGCCATTTTGCTGTGGTGAAAATGGTGCAGTAAGAAGTCTCTTCATGCCTTCATTCTCGCAATAGTCTTTAAAAGCAGTAGATACAAACTCTCTTCCACGGTCCATTCTAAAGCTCTTAATCTTCTTGCCTTTCTCTACCTCCACACTGATCTTGAACTTTTTAAACACCAGCAGTGTTTCATTCTTGTTTTTCAACATAAACACCCACATAAATCGTGAAAAATCATCCACTAATAACATAAAATATCTGTTACCTCCATACGTCATTGGCGAAATAGGTTCACATAGATGTCCATGGACAAGATCCAATGACTCCTTCGTACGATATGTTGTTGTTCGGGGAAAAGGAGTCTTATCCTGCTTTCCAATTAAACATCCATCGCATAATTGATTGACTTTGGTGATTCTCGGCAACCCTTCAACCATTCTCTTGTCATTTATTTATTTAAAGAGTGAAAATTCAGGTGTCCATACCTCGTGTGCCAGAGCCAACCACTGTTACTGATATTTATCATTAAACACACCTGATCCGCAAGCTTCAGCTTTGCTACATACAATCTGTTGGATTGTCTGGTCGCCATAATAATCAGGCTCCTAGCTCTGTCATATATCTTCATCACACTGTTCTCTATGACAATTTTATTTCCACTCTCATCCAGTTGTCCCAAACTTATAATATTGCTCTTGAGTTTAGGTATGTAATAGACTTGCGATAAGATCAAGTGCTCATCGGTTTTGCATTTGAAGAGCACTATTCCTCGACCACAAATGTCTATTACAGAGTTATCACAAAGCGTACCTTTCCAACAATAGATGTGTCGAGCTCACGAAACACCCTCCTTTCTCTTGACATGTGGTTGCTTGCNATGAACCTTTGGTATCTTGTCAAACCAAGCTTGATACGGTGTGCCATTTGCAACTCCTTTTGTTGGCGATCTATTCAGAATATACACGACAGTTNGAGTTGTTCGTCTTTTGTGGAACACTCTGATGCGAAGTGTCCCATTTGCTGACACCTGAAACATTTAATTTTACTTTTGTCAAATCTCTTCTTTTGAGTTTGCGACTCTCCTTCATCTCCTCGATGCCAGTCACTTCTCCCACGGTCTCTCCATCTTCCACGACTCCGTCCCTNTTTTAATAGCCTCTCCCCAAAATTTTGCAGCCATCTCTTTGCTCTTTAGCATATATCTTGCCATCTCTACCACCGTTCGATTACGCCTTTCTACTACGCCATTTTGCTGTGGTGAAAATGGTGCAGTAAGAAGTCTCTTCATGCCTTCATTCTCGCAATAGTCTTTAAAAGCAGTAGATACAAACTCTCTTCCACGGTCCANGAGTGATCCAATAATCTCATCAACGGATTTCGTTTTGAGATCATTGAACTCCTCAATCGTTGAAGTAATTTGAAGAAACTTTGCAGAGGTGGATCGTAGAAGTTTCTTAACTACTTAGATATCATCCACAGTATTGCCAAGGCCTCTCAATTTGTTGACAATAATGGTGAGTTTTCCGGAATACTCATCAATACTTTCTGAATCACCCATCCTCAACACTTCAAACTCCAGCCAGAGAGTCTGTGTTCTAACTTCTTTCACTCTTTCTGCACCTAGATTCATATTTTTCCAGCATGATCTAGGCTTCCTTGGCCGTTTTCTTGGCACCCAACTGTAGCAACGTATCTTCTCCAATACTTAGATAAATAGCTGCTAAAGCCATCTTATCTTTATGGTTGTCTACTGTTTCGGGTGACTCAATTGCCTCCCAAACACCTTGTGCCATCATAAATACCTCCATCTTAATCCCCCAAGCTGCATCGTTGCATTTTGTCAGCATCGGGTATTTAAGTGTGACAGATCCCTCCTTTTCTTGAATTCATACACTCACCTTATGTGAGGCATCACCTTATATCGCACCGGTGTTCTGGCTCTTGTCACTCGATTCCTGTCTCATTTTTTGATCTCTCTCCCTTCTTGACCGCTCAATCTCTAGGTGAGACATGATTGAAAACTGGCCTTGATCTTGTAGCTCTGATACCAATTGAAAGAAAAAAAACGTAACAGAAGGGGAGAAGAAGCGAAGACACACAAATTATTTCTTCTTTTTGTGGTGTCATTAGAACTTGGCACCATTTTCTTTATATAATGAAAAGTTTACACATTTCTGCTACAAATCAGCAAACACTCCACCACTCATTCTACTATTCCTCTCCAACACTCCACCACTCATTCTACTATTCCTCTCCCAAAAAATGAGTTCCACTACTTTCAATATCTCCACCATTTTTTCATGGAGAAATAAGCAACAAAAATAAATATTAACCACTATTTTTTTTTAACAAACAAAAAAAAGAAAAAAAAAAACTTATATATAAAAAAACAAGTTTATAATCAACATCATCAAACTTGAGTGTTGCTTAACCATTTGTTGAAAAAGATCGAAAGAAACTGAGGTTTTTCACATAATGATTTAAGTGCCTCCATGAGGGTCTTCACGACAGGGTTGAGAATGTGACNTTCAACATAAACACCCACATAAATCGTGAAAAATCATCCACTAATAACATAAAATATCTGTTACCTCCATACGTCATTGGCGAAATAGGTTCACATAGATGTCCATGGACAAGATCCAATGACTCCTTCGTACGATATGTTGTTGTTCGGGGAAAAGGAGTCTTATCCTGCTTTCCAATTAAACATCCATCGCATAATTGATTGACTTTNACGTCTTATCGACACGAGTAAATGTTTTTTTCTTTCATATTTTAAACTTAGGACAATCTTAGTGAAAACGGTATGATACTAAGACGAGAAAACAACTTTTCAGATCGAGTTAACGACCCTGTCTCAAAGGGGAAAAAAGTTCCTATGTTCACACCTATGGAATTTGACTCCGAAATGGCCCGGAAGCGAAAGTGCATAATTTTCATATTTTGACTCAACATATGTGTAAGATTCATCAAACTTGAGCGTTTCGTACATTTTCGTTGAAAAAGATCGAAAGAAACTTAGGTTATTCACATTATGATCTAAGTGCCTCCATGAAGGTCTTCTCGACAGGGTTGAGATTTTGAGGTTTTATCGACACGAGTAAATGTTTGTTTTTTTCAACAATACTTTAAGCTTAGGAAAAACTTCAGTGGATATGGTATGATACTAAAACGAGAAAACAACTTTATAGATCGAGTTAACGACCCTATCTCAAAGGGAAAAAAAGTTCTTAGGTTAACACCTATAAAATTTGACTCCGAAATGGCCCAGAAGCGAAAGGGCATAAGTTTAATATTTTTACCCAACATATGTGTGAGATTACTCAATCTTGAGCGTTCCTTATAGATTCGTTGAAAAATATTGAGAGAAACTTAGGTTATTCACATAATGATTTAAGTGCCTCCATGAGGGTCTTCTCGACAAGGTTGAGAGATTGTGAGGTCTTATTGACACGAGTAAAAGTTTTTTTAACAATATTTTAAGCATAGGACAATCTTTTGTAGATATGGTATGATACTAAAATGAGAAAACAACTTTATGGATCGAGTTAATGACCCTGTCTCAAACGGGAAAAAAATTCCTATGTTAAACACCTCTAGAATTTAACTGCAAAATGGCCCGGAAGTGAAAGTGAATAAGTTCCGTGTTAGTTTGTTTAATCTTGCATTTTAGTATTTGTGGATAACAGCAAGGGAAGTTAGTGTAGGTTATTAACAGTTGTTGTGTAGGTTATTAGCAGTTAGTTCTTTTTCTTCTGTCTACATATGTGTACAGCAAGTTGAAGAAGATAATAGAAGTTGGTTTTTGCTTATTTTTTTGAGTGTGGTCTCTTTCTTGTATGAGTGTGTCTGACAATTGGTATCAGAGCGTGGTTACATGCCAAAGATCATGCCGAGAAATAATAACAACACTGGAGAGAGAGGAGAGTCGTCGAAGTCTGCAACAAAGGAAGGTCTGGTATCACTCCAATACCCGACGTTATCGAGAACCAACTACTCAGCATGGGCTATGAAGATGAAGGTCTACTTGCGTGCTGAAGGGCTGTGGGATGCAATCGAATCAACTGAGTCTCTGGATAGTCTTGATGAAAGGAAGGATCAAATGGCCTTAGCAGCTATCTATCAAGCAATCCCTGAGGAGATGCTGTTTTTGTTAGCAGAGATAGAGACAGCAAAAGAAGCATGGCAGGCGTTAAAAACTATTCATGTCGGTGCCGAACGTGTAAAGGAGGCAAAGATCCAAACTTTGAAGATTGAGTTTGAAATTATGAATATGAAGGAGTCCGAGGCTATTGATGATTATGTAGCAAGGTTGACAGAAGTTGTTAATAAAATACGTACTTTTGGAGACAAGTTTGAAGAGGCATACTTGGTGAAAAAATTTCACCACTTAGTACGTCCTAAGTTTCTTCATATCGCATCAGCAATAGAGCAATTTGCCGATTTAAAGGTGATGACCATGGAGGAAGTCATCGACCGTCTTAAAGCATATAAGGAACGGATCGGTGGCAACAAAGAGAATGCTGAGCATGTCTTTTTGACTCAAGGAGAATGGAAAGAGAAAAATAGTTGCGACAATGGAGGCCATAGCCGAGGGCGAGGTCATAGTGGTCGCTGGAGAGGGAGAGGTCATGGATGTGGAAATGACTCGTTTAATCAAGAGAAGAAGGCTGACAAGAGCAAGGTAAGATGCTACAATTGTCAAGGCCTAGGCCACTATGCCTCAGAATGTCGGAAGGTGAAGTGTTATAATTGCCAAAAGATTGGCCATTATGCATCGGACTGTAGATCGAAGAAAAGGGAGGATCATTATGCATCCCACTGTAGATCGAAGAAAAGGGAGAATCAAGCGCACTTAACTGAGACGCAAAGTGATGAGGATGAGCCAACCTTACTTATGGCACAAGTTTGTGAGGTCCGAATTCTTGGTTCACCAGAGTTGACGGAAATGGCTCTTTATGAAGTAGTTTAGGACAATTAGATGAACAGGGCTGTAAAGTTGAGATTGAACATGGTTTACTTGTCATTTTCACAGAGGCAAAGAAGTTCTTGGAAAAAGTGAAGCGGCCAAGAAATAGGCTATATACGATTAGCCTAAAAATAGCGAAACCAACATGTCTACTTGGTAAGTTGTCTGAAGATTCTTGGTTGTGGCATGCTAGATATGGGCATTTGAATTTTGAGGCTTTAAGAAACCTGTCTACGAAACTGATGGTGAAAGGAATTCCACATGTTGAAAGGATCAAACAAGTTTGTGATAGTTGTGTAATCACTAAACAACAAAGAACACCATTCCCACAACAAAGCAAATTTTCGAGCCGTTAGTGTTCTACAATTGGTGCATGGCGATTTGTGTGGTCCAATTACTCCAACAACTTATGGAGGTAATAAATTCTTTTTTCTGTTGGTAGATGATTTTAGCAGATATATATGGATTGAATTGCTCAAAAATAAATCTGATGCATTCTTGGGATTCAAACGTGTAAAAAATAAAATTGAAACTGAATCCGGAAAGAAATTGCAAGCGCTTAGAACTGATAGAGGTGGAGAATTTACAAGTATTTAGTTCAAAGAATATTGTGAGAGCAGTGAGATTAGAAGATATTTAACAGCACCCTATTCTCCCCAACAAAATGGTGTGGTTGAACGACGAAACCAAACTGTTATTGGAATGGTGCGAAGTATGTTGAAGTGCAAGAATTTGCCGATGTATTTCTGGGCAGAAGCGGTGAAGACAGCTGTCTACATTCTTAATAGATCCCCAACGAAGAGTGTAATTGAAGCAACTCCTTATGAGAAATGGAGAGGAAGAAAGCCTAATGTAGAGCATTTTAAAGTGTTCGGAAGCCTGGTGTATGCAAGAAATACAACACCAAATTTAACCAAATTAGAAGACCGAAGTGAGCCAATGATTTTCGTGGGATATGAAGCAGGTTCAAAAGCTTATCTTTTGTATGATCCTAAAGCGAAAAGACTTCATATCAGCCGAGACGTCAAGTTTCTAGAAAAAGAAGAATATAAATGGGATGTGCAACAATTGGAAGAAAATAAGAAGGACTGTGGTAAATTCGCTATTCATTATGATCCACAGGCCTATGTGAATGACGAGGTCATTTTAGAAGAGCGGGTAGAATCATTGGGGACTCTATTGGGAGACGATTCATCACCAGCAAATGATTTATCACCAAGAGACAATTCATCACCAAGAGACGATTCATACATCTCATCAAATCCAAGAAAATTTCGACAGTTAAGAGAAATTTACTCTGATTCTATTGAGTTGGATGAAGAAGTTGGGATGTGTTTTCTTTCACTTGAGGAGCCAAATTCATATATGGAAGCAAGAGAAAATGAGAAATGGCAGCAAGCAATGCTAGAAGAGTTGTCTGTTATTGAAAAAAATGGCACGTGGGAATTCGCAAAACTACCAAATGGACATCGAGCAATCGGGTTGAAATGGGTATATAAGTTGAAGAGAAATCCGGATGGGGAGATTGTGAGATATAAAGCCCGATTAGTCGCAAAGGGTTTTGTCCAGAAATATGGAGTGGACTTTGATGAGGTATTTGCACCTGTTGCAAGGCTAGAAACAGTGCGAGTCTTGATTACTATAGCAGCGCAAGAGAGTTGGGAGATTCATCATATGGATGTCAAGTCAGCATTTCTTAATGGTGAGTTGAAGGAAGAGGTTTATGTAGAACTACCAGAAGGATTTGCGGTGGAAGGTCGAGAAGGGAATGTTTTACGACTCAGGAAAGCATTGTATGGCTTACGTCAAGCACCTCGTGCCTGGAATGCAAAATTGGATAATTGCTTAAAGTCTCTTGGATTTCAAAAGTGTCCTTTAGAGCATGCTGTGTATACACGTTGGAAGGAAAATAAAATTCAAATAGTTGGAGTTTATGTTGATGATTTAATTATTGTTGGGTCAAGCAAGGATGATATTTTAACCTTCAAGCAACAAATGAAGAAGTTGTTTGAAATGAGTGACTTAGGATTGCTGTCTTATTATTTGGGAATAGAAGTTAAACAAGATGTTGATGGAATCAGGTTATCTCAGTCGAGTTATGCGGCAAAGCTTTTGGCAAAACTTGGAATGATGGATTGTAATCCGTGTCATGTTCCTATGGAGCCGAAAACAAAACTAAGCAAAGTGAGTAATTGTACATCTGTTGATTCCACTCTTTATAAGAGTATTATCGGAAGTCTTCGTTATTGAGTGAACACATGACCTGACTTATCATATTCCGTTGGAGTTATGAGTCGTTATATGGAAGCTCCGACTATGGTTCATATGGCAGCTGTGAAGTAGATACTCAGGTATGTGAAAGGAACTATTGATATTGGATGTCATTATGTGAAGGCAAAGCAAGTAGAAAATCGCTTAATCAGATATAGTGATATTGATCTTGCTGGAGATATAGATGATCGAAAGAACACTACGGGGACATTGTTTTTCTTATAATGGCAATCCAATTACATGGACTTCAAATAAGCAAAAAATGGTGGCACTTTCGTCCTGTGAAGCGGAGTATATTGCGGCGACGTCAGCTGATTGTCAAGGAATATGGTTAGGACGTTTACTGAAGGAATTGCATGGGAAGGAAGTAAATCCAGTTCGTTTAAATATCGATAACAAGTCTGCTATAGCATTAGCGAAAAATCCAGTCATCATGATCGCAGCAAACATATAGACATAAGGTTCCATTTCATTCGTGAATGTGTGTAAAAAGGAGAGATTGAAGTGGAACATGTAAAAACTGAGGATCAATTGGCTGATATACTTACGAAGCCATTAGGACGACAAAAATTTGTGGAGCTTCGAGAAAGAATTGGTTTAAAGAATGTAAGAATGTGAAGATCGAAATACAAGATTAAGGGGATGATTTGTTAGTTTGTTTAATCTTGTATTTTAGTATTTGTGGATAATAGCAAGGGAAGTTAGTGTAGGTTATTAACAGTTGTTGTGTAGGTTATTAGCAGTTACTTAGTTCTTTTTCTTCTGTCTACATATGTGTACAGCAAGTTGAAGAAGATAATAGAAGTTGGTTTTTGCTTATTTTTATGAGTGTTGTCTCTTTCTTGTATGAGTGTGTCTGACATTCCGTATTTTAACCCATCATATGTGTAAGATTCATCAATATTGAGCGTTCCTTACAGATTCGTCTAAAAAGATCAAAAGAAACAAAGGTTTTTCACATAATGATTTGGGTGCTACCATTAGGGTCTACTCGACAGGGTTGAGGTTGTGAGATCTTATCGACAAGAGTAAATTTTTTTTTCTTCCATATTTTAAGCTTAGGAAAATCTTAAGTGGATATGGTATGATACTAAAACGAGAAAACAACTTTTCAGAGCGAGTTAACGACCCTATCTCAAATGGGAAAAAAGTTCCTTTGTTAACACCTATGGAATTTGACTGCAAAATGGTTTGGAAGCGAAAGTGAATAAGTTTCATATTTTAAACAATCATATGTGTAAGATTCATCAAACCTTAGCGTTCCTTATAGATTCATTTAAAAAGATCAAAAGAAATAAAGATTTTTCACATAATGATTTGGGCCGCTATAGTTGGGCTGGTCTGAAGCTAGAGGCCGAGGGAAAGAATGGGCTGGCTCTCTCGGGTTTTGGGTTTGGGTTGACCCAGATCCGTGGATCTCGTCTTCCTTACCCGACTTCGGACGATTTTTTGGCGAGTTTTCTCTCCCCTTCACGCGGCGTTTCCGTTGCCGATTTCGGTCCTCTTTCTTCCTTTTCCTCTTTACTTGTTGTCCTTCTTTCCTTTCTGGGAGTTTTGCGGCCTAAAAGTTCCTAAAACCACAGATCTAAGAACGATTAGGAAAACCCAATTTCCGACCTCGGTTACCGACGACGGCGCTTACGAAAAAAAAAGCACAAAACGTACCTTGAGTTATTGTGCTTTCGTTAGGGAACCTTCTCGTGGTGGTAACTGATCGTTTGGTGTCGATTTTCGGGTGGTTTGGGGGCTTGTCGGAGAAACTGGAAACTCGCAGACGTTTATCC